>NC_064600.1:15862459-16009959 GCF_943734735.2 Anopheles gambiae | reverse complement strand
CAGAGTAAACACACAAAGTCGCGTGCTGATTTCTGGAGGTTGCGCTGCCGTTTATCTAATGCAAATATTCCACTTCAAATCGGTACACAAACTTCACGAAAACCAACGGAGGGGACCCAGCTCAAGACCTCTGGGAGATATTCAGGAATATCTGTTGGTGGATTTTTCGTTTGTCTGTGGGTGTTGCGCTTGCCCTCGAGCCTTAACACAGGATGTGTCACGTACAAACGCGCACGTCCCGTATGCCATCCATCATTGCTTCAGTCGCACCACTTCGTCCGGGCGTTTGAAAGATGGTGAGGCACGAGGTACGCCATATTTCCATAATGTTAATCCCGAATGCAGTGCGCGCGCACACACACACACACGCAATAAGGAAAACGGCTTCCAGTTTGAGTCGGTGAGTCATACGCGCCACTTCGCCCGTTCCTTTGGCCCTTTCCTACCGACCTAAGAGCTGCATCCGGTAAAACTATTGCCATTGGACCTTTGTACATATATATTTAGATTCGTCGTGTTTTCCAGCGTCGTGTGTCGCATGCTCTGTGCATATGCGCCTAAATTTGCCCGCCGCCCGGCAACATGCATGCATCCAAACAACGCAACGACGTTGAAAATTGAAATGAGCAAACAAAACGACCCAAAAAGGAAGTCGAAATGAATTTAAAAAAAAAACGCACGAGGCGTTGCGCGCGCTCCCCCAAGGTCAAGAGCAACGACGGAGCAGCAGTCGTTACAGAATAAAAACCTTTATCGCTGTTGTGTGCCCTCTTAGCTATCGGGGCCCAGAACTCAACAGCAGAAGAGAGCACATACGCTGCCGGGGCTCTGTTCCAAATTTAAACCATTTCTTCAGGGAAACAGCAACACCGAACCGGCCGCGAAGAATGCACAAGCGCCTCTTCACCGTTCACTGCGGGCCGGGTGAAACCTAACGGTGATCGGTACGGTGAAAGAGAGGTGATCTTTGTCTTGACTGACACGCACACGCACAGTGAAAGCGGGGCGAGAGAGTGTGTAGCCTTGGCGCAAATGAACAACAACACACCGAAAAAAAACAGTCCAACGGGCTGGAAAAGTCGCGCATGCAACACGGTATGGTATCCTCAACACGCGAAGAGACAGCGTGAGGGTCTTAGGGCCGAGGGCATTCCCCCAACGCGCTTCCCTCCTCCGCAACAGCTATTTTCAGCGCGAGTGATCGCAATCTTTCGCGCAATCATTCCCATCTCTTTGTGTTGCGCACTGCCGCAACATCGGTTTTTCGCGATCTCGAGACGCACATGTGTTTCACACCCCTCCCTCGTGCTGCCCGACACCCACCATCATCCGCTATCGCGGTACTTCATATTTTCGCTTCCACTTCGATCTTCCACTACAAAACGGACTACACTACTGCCCAGGCGGTGTTTTCCTTTTTCCCCAGTTTACTCTCCCCCCTTAGCTCGTGGATCATCTCTCTTAACGACTTTCTTTTTCTTCTGTTTTTTTCCTTCTTCTCCTGTGTGTGTGTGTGCTCTTTACTAACTGGCGTTGCACTTTTTTTTCATTGTGCCGGTACTTTTCTCCACTTTATGTGCAAATCGGGCCTAAAGTGAGTGAGTTTGTTTATGGTAGCGTTCACAATCAAGATGCAGACGCAGGGTCATGTAGGGAGTAAAAAACATGTATGTGTACAGTAAACATCAATATAGCTGTTTTTTTTTAATTTCCTCCAATAAGCAAACGCTTCAGAAATCTGAGCACAAACATAGAAGCAAAACTAACATATTGAAGTTCGAAAAAAAAAACATTTTAAATAACACAAATGTTTGGTAAAGAGGCGAACAACCAGTGCGCAATGACTGTAGCCCGACCATTGGCTCACCAACAATCTGATTACGCCTTACGAAGCTGGAAGATTGGGAGCAAGATTCGCAAAAGCATTCAACACAAAAAGAAGGAAGCCCAAAGGAAGGAACCCAAGCAAAACGAAGGCACAATAAACAAATTCGAGCGAGTAAAGTAATAGCAACAACAACCAACAAAAAAACAAAAACACCAAACAATCCAGAGAAAGAAAGAACAACGTTTGCGGCTAATTGACTCTCCATACACCCGGGGGCCGGACTAATGAACACCTCATTACGGGCAGCACCTTTCCAGGAGCAGGACAGAGGAACAGGAAGGAAAACAAAGGAGAGGAGAAAGGCCTGCGCGCTAAACAACAATGCGCACTCTGTTCATTGTGGGCTTCCCTGCTGCCCTCATCATGTGCAATCGGCGCAACCCCTTCTTTTTGCTGAGCTAGATCTGCGCCCCGCGATCAATATTTGCACCATTCTCTCCTACCAGGGTTGAAGATAACTACACACATACACACGCATTCATCAAAAATCTGCTTTTACAATGAGGTGAAATGTGGATTGTAATAAAAAAGCGCTTGCAAGCGCATATACTGTTTGTTTCCTTCTTTTTTCCGCTGCTTATGGCTCTTGACACTCGGTTGCCAATTAATCTACGACCTTACTGAACCAATGCGAGGAGGGGTGGCAGATCAGGGAAAGGGGTGGAAGAGTTTTGGGGTGAAAAAGATGATGTACCACACTGCACCGTTACAGGCACTACCCCTCCCCTCCCTCTTTGTATACGGCTTTAAGCCCTGAAGGATTTTTATTTTTTACTGCTGCCTTCGATTATCATCTTTGTCAGTTTATAAGCTGTTGTTTTTCTACTTTTAGTTTTTGTTTTTTTTTTGCTAATGAAATGTTACAATTCCGTTTTTTACAGCACCTTGCGTTCCACCTGTTGTTTTACTATCAGTTTTCTTCCAAATTATTGCTGCGCAGTAAAACATCGCATTGGTGCAATACTACAAATTTGGTCCTTCGAGCCGGATCAACACTTCTTTTTGGCGATGTTTTTGCTTTTTTACAACCCCAAGCATTAGGGATGTTTTTTTTTTGTTTTCTGCTGTCTCTATGCTTCTTCCCGCACTCATTAATCCACCACCTTATCCTCCCCGTTTCCTACCCGCCTGCTAATCTCTATCTCCTTCTCCGTTCGTCATCAATCATTAGAGCCACATTTTTTTCATCGGTCATTCCAAGAGGAAAAGAAGACGGGGAGAAGACAGCGAGCGCAAATGGCCTCGTTTTTCTCTATTGCTTTTACTGTTGTAAAACTCCTCTTCTTCTTTTCTTCTCCTTTCCCGTTTTTATTTCGGCCGGTGTGATTATTTATTTACACTTAATTTTCCACTCGCCGGACTCAATATATATACGGACCGTGGTGCACCGTTGCCTAATTAGATGTAACTGTAACCGAAAGAGCGCGAGAGAGAGAGAGAGACATACAGAGGGAGAAAGGCTTTCGCTTTGGGGCATAAAGGCTAGAGGCAGCACAGCTGAAAGAAATGGACAGAGCGCAGCAGTAAGCAACGAACCCTCCAAACTGAGTGCAAGAAAAAAACAGCACGTACACTAACTGCACGCGAAGAAAAATAGGAAAATCCCTGCCAATTCGCCGGCTGCTCCCGTTCTTCCCTTTTCGTCATATAGCCCCGCAGGCTGTGTGTGTGTGTGTGTGTTTGTTGCAAACGGGGCCGAAACGGGATTTATTTGCAAAACGGTATCGAACAAACAGTGACCGAAAAATCGTATACCACACACCCATCCCACCCCTTTCCCCCAATCACGCACAAACACACACAAAAAGAAATAGGCATTTGAATTACATTTTGTGATTTCCTTTCCCTCTGCATACCGTTCAAATTTCCATCCATATTGCCGTTAAAATGGTGAATAAAATATGATGCCTGTTGGTGCCAGGTGGCAACGGGGGGGAAGGTGGGCAGGAAGGAAGCTAAAAACTGCACCATTTCTTTCACCACTTCCGCTTCAGAAATCATGCGGAAGGAGGTGGAGAGATACGGTTATTATAATTTTCTACACTGTATTTGCGTGTGTGTGTGTGTGTGTGTGTGTGTGTGTGTGTGTGTGTGTGTGTGTGTGTGTTCTACACGTTCCCAACCCAGGGAAAGGGTTAAATTGGCCACCGCACGCATTAGAAAGGAATGATTTCCTCCGCATCGGAATCTGTAAAATTGCATTACCTTTTGTGTCTGATTTGTGTTGCAGCAAAAAAAAACACAAAAGCGCGCTTCCGATTGAGAATGGCAACGAGAGAGCCGCATAACATTTCCGGACCAAAGCTCGGCACTACTCGGGGAAGCAGCCAAAAAGAAAACAAACGCCGACTTGCTTTATTGCATTCATCGGCCGTTAACGTGCCTAATGAGATGCAAGCCCGCTGTATGGGATAGTTCACAAGGTAAAGCGCATTCCACTCCAGCTGCATCATCTTCGTGCCTTTTTTTCTCATTGCGAAGGCTGGCACTCTGCTGCCGGCACTCGTCATTCGAAATGTAATAAAAGTGTAAAAATAGAATGAGTCATGGCTAGCGGAAACATAAATGTGCCCGGGCAGTCGAGCGGGCGAGCCTAGCGGGAAGTACTGCGGGAACAGCACAGATGACTCAAAACCCTCCTGAGCGTGTGTGTGTGTGAGCTAAAAGTGCAAATCGAGCTCGCCTCTCAACGTGTGCTCGGGGTTTTACGGCCCGCAAAAACCCTTACAACCCCGAAGCCCCTGTTTTGCCCCTTGATGAGTGATGGCACTGGATGGAAAAATGGAAAGAAAATAAAAACATTCACACACATACTCCCTCGATATGTTTCTCCCAGGTCGTTCCGCGTTCCAGGGAAAAATAAAACCAACCCCAACACACAACACATGCTCGGCAGACACACACTCATCTACCCGAGAATGCAACAGTCGCTACTGCTGCTGCCTAGGGAACATCATACAGCCATGGGTGCAAGGGCGTGAAAACCCCTCATTCCATCATCTGTGCAGCACATTGTTATGTCCTCCCTGGGCATACGGTAACCAAAGGGATCAACATCCCACGTATCGAAGAGTGTGTAGCCTTTGTATGCATTTTCCAGACTCGCACACTTCACAAAACATTGGTGCGCACGAGGCAGTGCGAGCAGGAGCATCAAAGAGAAACCCCCTACAAAACAGGGAGCATTGCGCAGTGGAAGTTTCCGCTGCCAGAGACCGAAGGCAAACACAGACTCTGCGCAGTTTGGGAAAAGCCGGTCCCTAAAGGTAGACAAATAAATATGACTGTTTCCTCGTGCTATTTCAGCGTTTCCTGTTGCAGATGATATCCTCAACTGAAATCCTCCTGAAATTCATGTGCTACATGTAATTCTAATCAAAAGTTCAGAGAAATAATGTACAATGCTATGGGGAGGGAAACTGCTATACGCGTTTCTCAGTCTCTGGAAACTATTCGGAAAAAGTCATTTTTCGAAACAACAGGATGACTTGCCCATTACTCAGACGTTGCTAGGATACAGTGGTGCCAAGGAGCCCGCAGGACGTGTTGACATGGCAATACACTTTCCCTTTCTCGTTTTATTGCTCTCGACGCGGTCGCTTCCTACACGACTGCGCAGTGAAGAACGAACACTTCGAGCTAGGAAACAGAGAGGTTGATGTACCTCCCTGTATCGATAGTTTTTTTCCCCTGTGCTATACCACACCCAGATGACAGCAGCTCCGAGCAAAACAGAAATCCTTAAAGGGCGTTGGTCCAGGTTTTCTTGAGGTTAGCGCCGCGCCGCAAAAGAGACTTCTTCAGCCTTCCAACTGAACAACAAAAAACTACCGGCAAATGGAACAGAAGGTACTATCAGAATCTTCCAGTTCCCCACCAGAGGTAATTCCCTAAAAATATACACCACACAACAATCAATAATGCATAAAGAGTTCAATAGCCGCGGTTCAATATTTCTCTCGCAACATCGTTCTAGGGAAGGAATCTTTTTTTCCTTTCTTTTTCTTCTGATGGATCTTCTCGCCCACGCACTATAAATCAGCCCGCTGGGTAAAGAAGGCGGCAGAGATCGAACGGGAGGAGTGGTTTGTTTTGTTTTCTTCTTTATTTATAGCCATCGTGGATCGCTCGCCGATGGATTTAACCCCGTGTTTAAGAAGCGAAAGAACTCCGTTGGAGCCAAAGCCTCTATAAACTATTCAAACAACAACAACAATCTAACCCCGTGTCGGAGCGATAGCAGGAGCGATTGATGCCCTGGAAGAGTCGAGGAGCTCGGGTCATTCGATTAATCGCTCCAGAGGGTCGTTTACCTATACACTCGGTTGCGTTTTCATCTTCTCCCAGCAGCTCACTCACACACTATCTGGGGCGTCAACCCAACATTACGATCTTCAACTGTCAGTATCAATCTTTATGTTATGTTTTTGTTACAACCCGGGTTTGTTGAAGGGCATGGACTTTCAATTAGTTGCAGAGTGACATCTTGGAAATTGAATTTAATGTCCAGTTAATTGTTTTCGGCAACTATCCAGTTTAAAGAAGAAGCATTGTGGTACATCGATGCTCCATAAAGGATCAATGTCTAGAGAAAATATATTTCCAATGTAGATGAACAAAAAGCTGCCTAGCGTACTCTTCTTAGTCTGGTTCATGTAGTTTCTATCCCAGGAATCGAGAAGTAAAAGTCCCCCAGCGCCAGCAAGTACCGTTTTTCTCTGGAGTGACGTTGGAGATGCCAGAGATCGTAGATGACGGATCTCGCACCGTCATTCATCAAAGCGCTGGAGCTAGGCAGAGGAATTGAGCCAAAGAGAGAGAGAGAGAGAGAGAGAGAGAGAGAGAGAGAGAGAGAGAGAGAGAGAGCTCGACGGCACACGCAATCGTACGCGCCGCACCAGAGGTACGCAGAGAAACTAACTGTACCTGTAGCGCAATTGCCCAGAGCCGGTGGTGTTTGTGTTACGCTTCTGCGATTACGCTTCAGACCACCACTTCGCCATCATCATATGCCCATGAAACGAGATGCACTCCACCGCTCGCCGAGCCCCTACACTCTGTTTCTGCTTCTTCTGCCCTGGGGATCAGATCATTGGCCGATCCACATTGCAGACGGCTCGCTTCTTTCCTCCACTTCATTCCACCACTGTTCAAGCCACATCGGCCGGCTTCTTGCAGAGCAAGTTGACCATGACCGTGAGGAGCAGAGCGAGCGAAAAGGAAGGCTGGCAGACGCGTGCGGAGGAGGCAGTGCGCGTTTTGTACCGCGACGTCTCGAAAGCCCATTGTTGTGCGCTACCTCCAAAACACGTTGATTATTATCGCACGCAATGGAAGCAAAAAGCACCCCGCCCCCTTCGGCTGGGCAGAGCACTCAACCCAAGCCGCTAAACGTGACGTGCGGTTAAGCACACACAATTGGTTGACACAATGCAGCGCGTTGCACTAACGAGGTAGTGGTTAGCGATAGTAGGTGATTCAAGATTCAAGATGTGCAATCTGCATGCCAAATTGCACTCCAGCCCCTAGCTCCTCCAGGCACCCCACCCTCGTTGCGCTGTTTTATTAACTCCTTGTGCACAAGGGATTTCACACAACCTTTCTTATTTAGGAATAGACGACGAACGCGCAGAGAGTGCGAAAGGGAGAAACCGAGCGAGAGATTCTTACAGACCATGCCATCGCCATGTTAGCTTGCCTCACAATACGACAAGAGCAAGTCGCAAGGCCCAGATTTCCCTCCCGGGTTTACAACAAATATAACACAACAGACGGAGTCCCTCCCCCCACCAGCCTCTACCTTTTACCAAACACGCGCTCAAGTAAGCTTTTTCTCAAAATGCACTCACACACACAATATGCCCCCGCCCCATCCAGCGTGTCTGGGTGCATTGGTGCTGCACATGTGCATTGCGTGCATGCCTTTAATAATCCCCCGCACCTACTCTCTCCTGAGGGGTAGGGTCTAAGGCGGGGCTTTTTGAGGAATAAGGGCAAAAGGAAAGGTGTAGGAAATTGGTCCGCCTGGGACTGACGAACGCTCAAGATAGTTAAGTAGCACCCTCTCACGGCCTCCCATGCGCAGCCACTTAATCAAGGGCCTAATATAACACACTGCGTGGAGCTGCTGCGTGGAGGAGCAGGCCTATTTGTGGCGAGGAGGGAGAAAATTGAAAGAAAAACATGAATAAAGCACCCATCCATCGCCCTGGCTCCAGGTGAAAATCTCATCCAAAGTCCACACGCGCCTTCCCGGGCCGCGCGAGACGCGTTCAAAAAATCCATCATCACCATCAGCGGCGAAGGCCCAGCTTTCCAATATCCAAGTCCGAACCTCACCCCCCCCCCCCCAACCCCCTCTTCCCTAAAGCTGTAGGCTCTCCCCTTGCGTTTGCGTGTTGAGATAAGCGAAAGATGCTATCGATTGCACTGATTGTGGACTGGCGAGTTTTGCTCTGCTCAAGTTGTAAGTGGGGTTAGGCTGCATTACACCACACCACACGCGGATCGGATAATTATGGCAGCGCACGGCCCTGCAGAGTTCGCATGATATCATACACCCGGATCCAGGGCGTTGTGTCATTCCATTCCACGTTTCGAGATGCCACACAGCAGCTCCCGCGCATTCTCGAAGTTGTTGCAGTTGTGCTCCCAAAGCACTTTACGTTCCGGGCGAGCTCTGCTATCCATCACGAGTTGGGCCTGTAGTCCGGCCGCGTTTGGACACACCAGACTGATGGAAACTTACAGCCATAAAATAGGTCGCTCCAGAAGCCGGAGGACCGGTGTGACACCTGGTTCCAGCAACTCGTTTGGTATGAGCGTTCAGGTGCGACACATTGCCAATAACTCTGGAAGCGCACAGAAACAACAAACCGTTCAAAGATACAAGAAGACATTAGAGGAGCTGGACCTGTTCTACCATCCACTTCTCTGAAATCGTAACGATCCGTAACCAATAGCAGCAATCTTCTATTTCCCAAGTACATTACTTACTCTCCCTTCTTCTCTATCTTTCTCTTTCTATCCCTGTCTCTGCTTCCAAGATCTCCCAATAGCAACAACAGAAACGCACATGTCGATCGACGACTCTCTACAGCGCGCGTGTGCCGCACCGCACGAACCGGATATGCGCTCACTTGCTCCGGATTGGAAAATACATATTAATTCGCAGCAATCAACACGGGAGAGAATGGGCGCAAGAAGCAGCAACAGAAAGGCATGGGATAGTTTATGGAGCCTCTCGTCTGAACGCACCGCCGCAAAGCCGCACCGGCAATATCACCGTTTTTTTTTTTTTTTTTTTCGGGTGCCCCCCAACATGACCACAATTTTTTTTGTTACAAACCAACCGAGCGGACATAAAATAGATAGTGTAAAGCATGTGAGTGTGTGTGTCTGTGCATTAATAATCTGTCTCAAGATCAATATAAATCCCCATTTTCTATAGCGTTGGGAGAATAATGGGGGAGAGCGGTTAAAAAGACACCGGTAAGACAGCCGAAGCAAACCGGAACAACCGGAGCTGAAAGCCCGAATCACACTCCGTCAGCAACATCGTCAGGGGGGAATTGGATATCCGACAATAAAACTAAAAAGTTGGAAAGAAAACCCAAACCTTCAAAGTCGATGACATCTCAGGCGAACTTTGTAAAGCGCAACGACTGCTGCTGCCAGAGAGGGGGGACGAATTTTTGGAAAGTCATGTCTGCGGATCTCCCGGGTTTCGGAGTGGATTTCCTCTTCAAACTGTGCGCAGAACAACAAAAACAACAAAAAACTGTCAAGCACACACCGAACCTCCAAACATTTCCAAGTGTACATGTCAGACGTTCCCCTGCGGCTACCCAGCATGTTCGTGCAATATGGGTGCATTAAATGTTTTTTTTTTTCTTTTGCTTTCCATTCGACTTCCTTTTACACTGACCAAACATTAGGCCCAAATGGAGCTGCGTAGGATAATCGGTTTTCGCGCTGGCTTTCAAAATTTACCGAGAACTCCTCTCGTTCGGGCGTCCGTGGAACGGAGAAACCGGGAACGATAGAAATTCGAAACGCATATTGAAGTTATTACTACATCGCCGCGCATGCATTTCCCAAGGTTCCGGCGGGGCGCAGGATCTGTGACCCTCAGTTCTTCAAGGTCCAACAGATCTCGAGGCATTGCGGGAAGATATGCGGAGGAAAACCGAAACATCACATCAGGCTCTCTCTCTCTCTCTCTCTCTCTCTCTCTCTCTCTCTCTCTCTCTCTCTCTCTCTATCTCTCTCTCTATCTATCTCTCTCTATCCATTTTACTTCACCGATGTCTAACGAGTTCTCAGCGCATTTTTTTTTTGGGAGTCAGCCGCGGAAGAAGCCGGATAATTGGGCAACCGAACACCATTGGGCAGGCAGGCACTGCTCAGCGCCATCAACAGGCGTGGCAGCTACAATTCCCGAATGTACCGGTCCGGCGGAGTGAAAGACCCCGGACAAGAGCGAACAGTGAAAAAAATACCACCACCAGCACCAACCGTGCATAATTATCCTTTTCGTGCCAGGTGGTATGTTGGGGGCATCGTACAGGAATTCCGTTGCATTAGAGCGCTCGAAGCAACCAGAATCCCGCCTGCCATTAAGGCTACTCGGACAGCTCAAGGCGAGTGTGGATGTGAGTTTGAATCGTGTGTTAGCACCATAGAGAGCGAGGACTTTGGAGCATGAAGATGTTTGGTCCATTGTTTTTCGACTCAACAGAACAGTGGCGATAGATTCCAGGCTACATGTCGACCTGACTTCCTGCTTTCAGTCACTGTCACCTGCTCAGGAAAGTGGCAGCGTCGCTGCCTGTCTCGAAAGTGTCTACAAAGCAAAATGCTTCCAGAAATTTGAACCGCAACAAACAGCAAATGATTTCGACTTCACCGGTCAAAGTGTGACATCGTCCAAACACCTGTCTTCATCTGATCGGCTATTCGCCCCCACTGTTGCGGATCTTTTCATGGCTGTCCAATAACAAAGGCTGTTGAAAATTGAGATAACATCGAATTCAATTAACCTCTCCTGCCCCATTTCTTCAGGATATCGCCTTCCGGCTGTCAACTTCTTCGCAGTCGAACCAGTGTCCGGAGTCAAACGGAACCGTATGTCGTTCGGGCAATCCCGCCACCGACACCAATGCGCGGCTAATGGTTCGTGAAACCGTTTTCCTTTGCCGCTCAGTTTCCGCGCATTAGTTCGCCGGGGGGGGCTTAAATCCCTGGCAAGGGTAGGCGATGGGCGGGCTAATGTTTCCGCCGCGCCTGCTGCTGCCTCCGATGGTGTGACGTACATCGAAGAGCACATTTTTTGCACATTCTTTTCCATAACCCTTTCCATATTCTTCGAGCAAAACTAATTGGCGTAAGAAGGCCCACACAGCACCGCAGAGAGGTTGTTTGAGGTTTATTTGTTTTTTTTTTTTTTTTTTGATCCGCGGGCTCTTTCTTGATGCAAATATTGTTCTAGAACCGAGCCACATATGCTACTGCCGGGCCTTATTATCCACAGCCTCCGTTTGTTGTACTTCACCGGTAAGGGGGAACGGGGACGGAGAAGACTCTTTAATGAGCATGGGCCGAACGCGCGCGCGCGCTCTCTCAGGCTACATAGAAAAAACATGTTTCGCTTATCGGCCTGCGCCACTGCTGGCGCATTTGTTTGTCCGAGCATTTTTTTTTTTACCTTGCTTGGCTTTGTTATGTTTCTTTTTGCTGTTGCTTTCGCTGCCCTCGTTTGCAACCGTTTTTTTTTGTCTACACGCTTCTCTGGGAGAGTTCGACGGAAAGATTCGTATTGCTGGTACAACATCAAAGAAAAAAGGGCAACACACCAAACGGAGCTCAAAAGTGGAAAAGTAAAAGAAAAAATAGCGGCGCTTCTACCGAGAAGCAGCCAGGCAGCATGTTTTGAGTGAGTTTTTTCTTTCTTTCTTTTCTATAAACCCTTATTATTATTTTGTTTCTGCTTCCTACGGTAACCACCGACCAGGATATGCAAGATAAATCCCCTGCAGCGAAACAAATACCATATGCAGGGGGGGTAGGGAAGGCATGGAAACCGTTGGATGGATTTAGACTGAAATCCATGGCCACGTGTTTTTGGAGCACGTGGTGCAACACACAATCAATAAAAAGTCGAAACAAATAACATGACATTCGCAGATAAATGTTGTTGCAAAAAAAATGCAAGTATTCACAATAAAAAAAAAACAAAAAATCACTCTCAACAAACGAACGATCGCAATCTTCCGGTTTTCTGAAAGCACAAAAAAAAAGGAAGACAAGTTTGCGAACGTGATAATGGAAAGGTATGCGAAAAACCACAGAAGCGTGTGCTTGAGCTGCGGTAAAGAATAATTAGCGAGCGAATGGCATGCGAGCAACAGCAAGAAAGGAGCGAACAAAGCTCATCCGCAAGAAGAAAACGGCAGCACAGTTGAACGCATCAAACGACTCGCAGAATCAAAGGACGGGATGAGTCAGCCGGCATGAACGGCAAACAAGCAAAAAAGGCAGTTGCATTGACATCGGCTCATTCACGTCGAGCGGTAAGAGCGACAGAGCAGTTCGTCGCTCACGCCACTCAATACCGACGTTGGACCGTGGTGACGGGGCGAGCTTTGCATTGCGTGCACATTCGCCAGTACACAATCGCCACTCACTATGCAACACCGCTCACACAGGTGAAAGATATTGCATTTTGATTTATTATTATTATTATTTTGTGCTTAAAATGCAAACGCACACCTCAATGAGATGCCTTTCCTGTTTGAAAAGAGATTAGAAAAACACACACACACACACACACACACAACGGTGCGTTTATGCCTTCTCTTGGGAGTGTAGCAGCGAATGACTGAGATCAGTCCCCCCTGGAGGCTTCACTTCTTTCGGGCCTTTTTTCGCTTAATTTGGCAGTTTAGAATCGAACGCGCGGGTTAGGCAGCGAAACCTTCCAAGCATTGCCGATTATTGCTCTTTTTCGCAAATTGCACAAGCGTATACATGTGTGTGTGATGGTGTATGAGTTTTGGGAAAATTCACTTCCTCCTGGGGTTGATTTTAGCACAGGCGGCAGAGGGGCGTATGTTCTTGCTTCACTTTCTTTCTTTATATTCCTTTTTCTATTTTTTTTCCTTTTTTTGGTTGAACATCCTTCCGTTTCGAACCTCAAAGTCCATTTCCATTCTTTACGCTGCTGCTGCTGCTGCTGCTCCGCCGTTACGCTTTAATGCCGCACGGATGCGCAAAGGCCCAGCAGCAGCACCGAGCCCGCGCGGGAGGAAACGCGAAGCACACACACACACACACACACACACACACAAAGAAAAGGTTCGTTGCACGCGCTGCTGCTTCCCTTTGCGCAGTGACGGTGGTGCGATACCCGCCCTTCCATTCGTTTCCACCTTTGCAGACACACCTTTCGGAAGAATTTTCAAGTTCGGTGTGTATGCCAAAACCATTCCCGGGGGCCTTTCCCTTTGTTCGGTTAATCAAATCACCCGTATTCCGTGGTTCGGCAAGGGCAAGGGCCGAACGGCGCAATGCACGGACCAACGAACAGGGAAATAAGCTACTCGAAACGGTCCAGAGACTTATGATTTATTCCTTTTTGTTTCCCTGTATTTTTTTTTCACGCTACCGCCTAGGGTGTGTGCTAGGACATCACCGGTCCGGGAATGACGTGTCCGGGGAGAGGTATTTTATGTTTTGGCTGGACAACATTGAAATACACCATACAGGGGGGGGGGGGGGGGGAATATGATATGCCAGCGTATTCAAACGTGGTAACTTTTTTGGGCCACAGAAAAGACTTAAAATGTGTTGTGGAACGCCAAAATAAACGTTTATTGGAAAAAAAATTGTGTAGGGACAAAAATTCAACCCATTCAAAGCAACAAAAATTCAATTTGACCCCATGCAAAGGGTGTCTGGAAATGTCCTGGCCATCAGTACCTGAGCTGAGGCTCAATTTACATTTCCACTTCCGCAGAATTGTTTTCCAAAAGTTTCTCAAAATGTTTCCCGAAACAACGACCGCCGTAACGATCGGCAAAAAGAGATAAAAAAAAACCCCATAAAGCGGATCCAGGATAACACACACTCACCTTTCCCTTTCACCGTTAGACACACAAACACACACATACATAAATACTGACAGACGCACAAAAACGGGCAAGCGCTTACGCACTGAGAAAATGTCCCTGCCCAACAAACATGCGCAGACAGAATGAAGCCATCACAGGACGAGGGCAACGAGACAAGCAAAAAAAAAGCATTGCCATTTTTGCACCGGTACAACACACCGGCCGGTCTCGGCGACCCGTCTGCATTGTTTTGCGAACGAAGGAAATTGGAATTATAGCAATATTTTCGTGTGTCTGTTTTCCCCTTTTTTTTAACAATCATTACAAACTATTGCCTACCGCTGAAGGACGCTGCTGCTGGTGCCGCTGGGAGTGCGCGTGTGTTGGTGGGCTGTCGTGAGTTGTTGGTGGACGTGGAGTAGTGCGTAGAGCGGGCACAGGAAGTTGCTAGTAGTCTGGAGGGAGGCTGCGGTGCCTGGCGATTGCAACGCTTTTCTCACACACGGTCTGAAACGGTATCTTGTGTGCACTTGTTTTCTTTCGATGGCTTGCGCGAGGATTGAGGGCAGATTGAGTTGGTTTGAGATTTACCGAGAGGACACCACTGCGAGCAAAGAAAGGGGATGGTTGCGGTTAAACTTTGGTTTTGATTTGTTTTTCTTTTTCCTATGACGACACTTTCGCGGCAACACGAGACACTAACTACCCGCAACAACAAGAACAACAACAACAAAAAACCGGGGATATTCACTGTTTCGCTGGCGCTGGCGAGAGTTTGTTTCACCTGGACGACGACCGCACGACGCCTTGAGGTTTTGATATTGGGTTTGATTGAATTTCACCACACCGGGTCCCGTTCGCTGCAGCAGGGACCAAAACAGACACGACAGAGGGGCGGATGGGTAGGATGGGGATGGGGTTGAGATCTGGCAACAGCACACCGAGCGAGGGTTGGCACACGGGGGGAAAACGAGTGGCCGTTTGGCGTTTGCTTCGACTCGAAAGGCTGCACACGGAGAAAGGAGCTGACCGGAGCGTACCACTTGGCTGACGGAGCACAAATGAAGTTGGTCGGCGAGCCGCTTACACAGTTATTAGTAACGGGGCGCATCGGCCGACACGCACCACACCACCACTACACCGCGGGCTTGTCGCACGCGCACACCAACACACGCGAAACCACCCGCAACGCGCGGTGCAGCAGAGAGAGTGAGAGAGACCGACAAAACGTGAGAAAGAGCGAGCGAGAGAAAGAAAGCGCAAGCGAGCGAGAGAGAGAGAGAGAGTCGCTTGGCATTCTCCCGAAATTGAACGCAACCGGCAGCAGCAACGCGTTGCGGAGGATGCTGTGCGGCGCGGCAGGCAGCCGGGAAGCCTGGAAAACGTACCGTGAGCCGCAAGAAATGGAAATCCCTTTTTGGGAAGGGAAGGTGTGCAGGTTTGCAGCCCAGTGCTGTCTTCTCTGCAAACCGGAGAAAAGCGCGACAGAGATGGAACGACCCTGGACACCGCCCGACAGCTTCCCCGGTGGAAGAGGGGCAAGCGTTTTGCTGCAAATGCTCCAACCAACCGCGCGCGGTGAGCAATGTGAATGTGAGCGTTTCCTCTCACCGATCGGATTGATTCGTTAATGCAGGGTTAGTTTCTACGTTGATTTGGTTTCCTTGTTCCCTTTTTGCCCAATAGATTTAAGCTGTCCTTTAGGAAAATCACTGTTATGTTGAGCTATTATTGATGCATTTAGCTCACATCAGTGCGGTTGTGCGGTTTGCAGCAAAAGCAATAGTTTATGTGTATCTTTATGACTAACTTAACAATTATTTAATCAAAAGCTTCGACGAAAATAAAACTCTTCGACGAATGATAAACTCGTTGCCGCTAAGTTTAGGCTCTAGGACATCTATTTTTGACAGTTCGCATCAATTTTTGACTCTCACGCACCTATTTTTGTCTCTAAGTAAAAAAAGTGTCTTGAGTTTTCATGATAGATTTTAAAAGCCCGATTGATTTGATTTAACCTTGACAACAGTTATTTGACATTACTAAAACACTCTTCAAAATTTTGTTTTTAGATAATACAGGCGGTCCCCGAGATATACGGTTAATGGGGACCGAAAACGGCCGCAAAATACCGCGTAATTCGAATCTCACTCATTTTCGTGTAATTTTGGAAGTAAGGGATGGTTTTAGCCCCTAACCATATTTCTGTACATGTTTTTTTTTTAGTTTTTTAGAATGTTTTCAACTCATTTCTTCATACTTCTTCCCTGGCCATGACGCTTTTAAATTTTTAAATGATTGCTATAACGTACAAGAATCAGTTAAAAAGGTGTCTGGCCACTAGAAGGTCATGCTGCCAAAAAAATAAATAAAAATAAATAAATAAATATTTTCTATAGGTCAGTTCACCACCGGAGGCATTCTTAGCATGTGTGCTAAAAACCGACTTATAGTGTAAATTTGTCTATAATTTTAAATAATCGCGTCCACATGCATTGAAGTACATTGGCATTCATTGTAGAAGTAGTTATCATCATGATAACTACAGTGTTTTACCATATGGCGCTCTAAATATTATTAAAACACGAATTTAATGCTGTCATTTAATACTACGAGGACCGACATTCTGAATGAAGTGTTCAGACCTTAAAACAAATTTTCAATTAAAAAATTGTTGTGCGTATGTGGATTTGAACATTTTTCCGACATTTTGTCCGAAATATGAAACATGAAGGGAAAACCGTCTGGAATATGAATCAAAATATTCCTGTATTTTCATGAGTTTTTACAATGTTTCGAGTAAAATTATCGGAAATCTTTTTTTTTTTTTCAATTTGGAAGTTTTGCTCCAGTAAAGTGAGTTATAGAGAGGCTTGACCGGAAAAAAATGAATCAGTAAGAAAATATTAAATGCCAAAAATGCCTTCAATATCCGCAGTTCTATGCGAAACGGTACATTTTACAGCCATTGTTTACACCTGAAAATACGTCCCAACTTTTTTAAAACGATTAAAATTTCCAAGATTGGCATCAACAAGTAATATTTCAAATTCTTTCATTGCAATGTTTCACTACTTAACTTAAATCTAACCTTTTTCTGAACAAACAGGTACAGATATTACGTTAAATTTTGTAAAAAAAAAGCGATTAACTTACATTTTTACAGCTTTAGAGGCAAAAATGGATGCGCACTGTCAATAGTTTGTGCTTTAGAAACAAAGATAGTTGAGTTAAGGCCAGCATTTAGTTGCAACGACTGTATAAAAAGGAAATTAAGCTGGCTATCGAATATAATAGTGCCAAAAGCCAACGTGCTAATCTCATAAAAGAAAACATTAGAAAAGCGGATTTCAAAATCCATCGACCATACCGGACATTACAGCTATGTGTCAACCATGCCAGGGAAAGGAAAATAACAGATCTTGTGTTTGTGCGCATTTCCTCGTCCATCTCGTCCAACACAGGCACAAGCAAGCGTAAAGACAGGGCATCTTTTTTTTATTTTATTGGCTCCCCAGTGTTGGCGAGGTCTATGAGCAGCTCGGATTGAGGGTGAGCTGTGCGGTTGGGACTGCCCGGAAGGTGTGATTAAAAAAAATAATCAGCTGCAATCACCCACCAGCACTCGCTCAACCGCGACACGGAAGTCGGATGCGGCAAGATCGATTGATTCGATACAGGATCTCCCGCACTTCCCTCCCCAAACGGAGGAGAGAGAGATAGCTGTACGGGTGAACGAAACCGCGAAGGTGAACTGAGCATTCGAAAGATGTTGCGAATAGATGAAAAAGAAGGCAAAAGAGAGCGAATGAGTTTGACTTGCGATAGTATGGCGGTGGAAATTTTGGGGAAAAACTGTTCAACCTTCTCCTTCCTGTGCGCGTGCCGAACGGAAAATGCAAATGCATCGTGCTTGCCTTGCAGCGCTTGACCAGAGTGAAACGAAAAGGGTTACCATTTGAAAGCTCATGAAATTTTATGGCTCTTCGATACTATTCCGATAAATTCGGAGAAACGTCACCCGTACATGGTGGAAAGCGTTCCCTTCATCCGCCCTCCCCCATCGGCGTACTCTTTTGGAGCTACGTTCGGCAGATGGTAAATCATTTTTCACCATTTTATTTGTTGCTTTGTTTTCTAGGGCAAAAACGCAAACTTTTAGCTCCGGCAGGCACACGGGCACACATTGCGTTTTACTACTTTTTTTTCATCATCAGTAGTATAGTGATCACATGAAACCGCAATGGGTGTCTCTAGCGAGGGAACTCGCTTTCACGCCTCGGCTAAACAAGATACGGTTTGAGGGGGTATACGGAGTTCGGGGTCGAAAAAGGGAAGCGTCAAAATTGCGATCGTCAAGCACGCCAGCACCACCGCCCGTAACGGGTGATAAAACCTACTCGTCCATTTAGCCAACCGACTCCGGGCTTTCGGGTCCGTGTGCTGCCCACATTCCAGGGCATTGTTTTCCGGAGCGCAACGAAACGCCTTGATAAATCATCCTCACGGTTGTGGAACGTGCGCGAGCGGGGCCTTTTGCTGAAACGACCGAACGTCCGGCCCGGGAAGAAGCAGTAAAAGCAGAAGCATCAATCGGCATTAGCCATACGAACAGAACGACACACGTACACACCGGTGCAATGTGGAACCAAAATCGACCGTCTGACGATGGCCACTGGATGTGGTTTGCCCCGGGAAGTGGAGAAAGAATGAAAGAGAGAGGCCTGGTACACTACTGTATGTTTTGATTAGATGTCTTTCTTTTGGTCCTTTTTCCCGTTATTATCAACTGCTGGCAGCATCCCCTGCCCCACGATGCACAACCATTATCATACATTGACAACTGTAGTCAGTGTTGTACCGTGGGGTAAATAACTTTTAACCTGGAGTTATTTTTTGAGTTTTCATTATCGTTTTTATCTGCAATTTTCTACATATTCAATTATTAAAAGCAAATACGTTTTATTCGAATTGAAGGCTCTAAGGATTTTATGAATTCTTAGAAAGCATGTCTCGTTAATAAGTTGAAAGCACAATTAATCAAAGCGTTGTGCCCTGTACATTTGTACCATAGATCTAGCAGATCCAACTACACAGCTAATTTGATAAAAAATAGACTCGAACGAGTTTATACACTACATGGCCTTGAAA
Source organism: Anopheles gambiae (assembly GCF_943734735.2). Taxonomy (NCBI): domain Eukaryota; kingdom Metazoa; phylum Arthropoda; class Insecta; order Diptera; family Culicidae; genus Anopheles; species Anopheles gambiae. Next base: position 15,990,810 of record NC_064600.1, on the reverse strand, counting down.
AAGGGAATTGACAACTGTGCCAAAGATCTTGAAGCAAGTTTGACTTGATGCAGAACAAAACCGCGTTACAGATTATCTACTGCTCGAGCATGGAAATTGACGTGTTTGTCGTGCAATTACGGTTCAAGCAAGGGACTTTTCTCTTACTGCTGTAATAGATGATATTTCACTAGTCAAGGGGTGTCGCTGCAACCTTTTTGATCTGCGGGCCACATTAAAAAATCCCATGCCATCCATTATATCTTCCATCCATTATATATTAACATGTCCACTTTTACTTCAAATTTCCTTCGGATACCGTTCTATAGTAGGCATGGCATATGCACCAATTACATTCAACAGGCAAGAACCGACATTAGCACCATTGAGAAAAAATCAAGTTATCCAAAAGAAAAAAAATTACCGAGTAAATAACCCGTGGATTTTTTCCCGAAATTTAAAATACCCGATTTGGTACATCCCTGACTGTAATCATAAAGCCTGTACGGGGTACGATGCGGCTGGTGCTTTCTCAACCATTTTGATTGTTTTGATTTTTCCGTTGACAGGCATCTACCTTCTCCCCTCGTTCTCTCTTTCTCTTCCTCCAGCTTCAATAAAGCTGTGAGGTAAATTCGTGCAAAGTTGCTAATTTTATATTGTTTCTTTCTTTTTTATTGCCCTCCACCACACGCCCCTGGAGTGGGAGCGGAATGGGGCACATGTCCGGGGCGTCGAGTTGATTTAGCTTCATTTCAAAGCCGTATTTTGAGCTGATGAGTGATTTCCCTGTTGTTATTACTGTTGTATTGCTTTTGTTTATTGCTTTCTTTTCTTTTTTTATTTCACACTTTCTTACCTTGATGGCGCTATCTTTTGCCCAATTGTTCCTTCATTTGCTTACCGAGTTGGGCATTTGAGATGTTATCTGTTTTGTCTTTTTTTCTCTTTATTACCTTACTCTTTCCCTCTTATATGTTATGCTCAATTAAAAACAATTTCTCCCACTTTCCGCTATGTCGGTCTGTTTCATCAAACTGCATTGTTGCTTTTGGGTGTTCTACTGCTCATTATCATGACGGAGTAATTGTTACGTGTTAGCTCAATTGCATCCCTTATCCTGTCGCACGCAAACTGCCCGTCCACATTACTCGATAAGAGCCTTTGTCCATCAATCATGCTCATGGTTCGAGCTGCAACCTGAAAAAGAAAGATTCAGAGAACGACGGGCATACCGGGAAGCGTCATATAATGAGCATTTGATTGCATAAAGACTTCGAAGAAGTGCAGTATGATATGCACTGCTTTGGGGGGGAATATCTAGAAATTGCTAGGTCTCCGTTCCCCCGTCAGTGCCGGAGGACGGTGCTAAAATGAATGTTTAATTAAGATAGCTAGTGTGCCGGTCGGAATGATTATTATCGCGTTTTAAGTGCACTGCAAGGAGAGTCGTTTGAGTGACAGTTTACGGGGATTTTTGACGTGTAATCTTCACTGGGAACCACGGATTTGACCTTATTTTTTTTTGTTACACACACATCATGTAATGTTTAAAATGTCACAGTCAGCCACATGCAATCAACTAGCGAAGGTTCCGATCCCATACGTCCAACCGTCTCTGCATCGTAAATATGCTCCAATACAGCTCCAAGAAAACGGAAGCGATCCGATTCAATTTGGAACGTCGCCAACTTCCTCACGTTCAAGCTGGTTCGTTCGGAACCATGCGTAGGTGTCATGCTACCCGGTCTTGCCACAGACCATACAGCACCATTTTAACCGAGGTCACTTACATAAATTGCACTCGTTTAGACCTCAGGCTGCCACAGGCAGAGGTTTTGTTTGGTGACTGTTTTTTTCTTATGCTGTTGGAAGTTTTCATTTGCTTCTTGCTCCATTCGCTTTTCGGCACGTCCCTGGTCTCGTCTTACCAGGCATCAGATCGGGCATCAGACAGCCCAAGCAGACGGGTACGCTTCTCGCATCAATTAGTAATTTCCTCGCGCAAAACTGACACTTCCCAGCCAAGTAACAAAAAAAAACCAAGATCCCCCCTTTCAACAGATCACTAGCGGCACACGTTGTACAAGGCTACCCTTGTGCATTTTGACAGCAGAAACGTTTGCTTACTTCCTCTGGTTTATGTTGTTGTCGCTGTTCTGTTTCGCGGTCTGATTTGCATATCGGGAGGAAGACGCGCTGATGAGAATAGAGTCAGCCCTAGCTGTGCACCGGGCAACCGAAGCAGGAATAAGAAAGAGTATTGCGAACGCAATGCCACATGTGTCACCGTCCCGATTCCGGAACGACAGTGACGTTGAAAAATGTTGCTCATAATCATGTGCATATGTGTATGTTTGTTGTCTTTTATCCCATTTTCATTCCCCTGACCACCGTCACAATCGAAATGCTACCTAGACAAGTTTGAAAACTTCAAAACTTAAATTTTATCGTCAGCTCTAAACTTTCCGAATATTTTCCCATCATTGGAGCAAGTTCCCCAAAAGTCATTCTCCTGGATCTTAGTCAGCAAGACAGCTCCAAACATTCCAATAATGTTTGAACGTTATTGAAGCAAGTCCCTCAAAGATCACTAACCCAAAAACCATTCTTTTGGATCTCAGCCAACAAGACATCTCAAAATATTCCAAAAACGATTGCCCGTCATCGCAGCAAGTCCCCCAGGGTTCACTCCACCAAAAACCATTCTCCTGGATCTTAGTCAGCAAGACATCTCCAAATATTCCAAAAACGTTTGCCCATCATTGGAGCAACGCCCCAGTAGAAGATCCCCTTGCCGTGTTATCATCGCAATCATTGAAGGAGCAAGCGCTAGCACGAGCGCTCCAGCACACACAATCAAACGCTGGAGCGTACAGAACGGCTCTCCCACACTGATAGTGCTCCCACACTAGCAGGCGCTATAAAGCAGCGCTAGATTAGGGCGAGCAGATTTAGTACGCTTCGTCACGCGCCACCAGACACCTTGCAGCCTGGATGGCCGCATGCCCGGTGACAGTCTAGTGCGGGTGCGTCAAGCAGGTGCAAGCAAGTAGTGTGTCGGTAGTGACAGAGAATGTACTGCCTGCTAGCGCTCGTTTACATCATCGCGTCGTGCGTTTGGCCAGTGCAGACGGAGCCCGAACCCTCGGAGGTGCTGCTAGAGTCGCTGTCCTCGCCTGCCCCCGGCAGCTGGCAGTGCAGCCGGCCCGGCCGGTTCCCCAATCCGGACGATCCGAGCTGCCGCACCTATCTGACCTGCATCCCAGACGGCGACCCCAGTCGGGGTCCGTTCACGCTGCGCCAGGATGAGTGTGGCCCGAGCGCACTGTTCAGCGGGCGATACCAGCGCTGCATCACCGGCACCGACTGTGCCGCGCTGGAGGATTTCTACGCGATCGAGCACGAGTGCTACGAGTGCGGCAAGTTCGTCCTGCCCGGCACGACCGACTGCCGGCAGTTTGTAAATTGCCTCAAAACGAAGGACCCGGGCGTGTACGTGCCAATCCGGCAGAGCTGTCCGGCCGGGAAGCTGTTCTCGGGCGAGGCGCACGCGTGCCTGCCGGAGGAGGAGTACGAGTGCGATGCGGCGCACGGGACGACAACGCCCCGCCCGGTGACGGACGTGTCAGTGCCGGCGGCCCAGGTAGCGGATGCGACATTCGGCGGTGGTGGTGGTGGCGGCCACCTGTCAGACTTTGTGTGCTTGAGTGAGGGTCGCTTTCCGGACGAATCGGTACCGCACTGCCGCGGGTACCGGTGGTGCACGAGCGAGGGAACGGAACGGTCGATCGGTCGGCTAGTGTCGCGCAACTTCCTGTGCGACTCCGGGCAGGTGTTCTCCGAGACGGAGAAGCGCTGCGTACCGCCGGACAGCTACCAGTGTCCGGACGATGACGTCGGTGTGGAGCGGTTCCGGTGCGTGACCGTGGGGCGGTTCGCGGACCGCAGCGCAGCGGGGTGCGAGCGATACTTTCACTGTCAGCAGACGGCAACCGGTACGCTGAGGGCGACGCTAGCCCAGTGTCCACCGGGGACGGTGTTTTCCTGGCTAACGACGCGCTGCGTACCGGGCGCCGAGTACGTGTGTCCGGTTGCGGCGATCGGGACGGATCTGGCGGCGGCTCTCGCCGGAGAAGAAACGGTGGCGGTGGTGTTACCCGCTCGGAAGCCGCCGGAGCAAGCGGGCGAACTGGAACCGGCGAATGGGAGGAGCAGATCTCACCGTAGCCGCTGCACCAGCTCGGGCCGGTTTGCAAACGATGCCGATGCGCACTGCCGTACGTACTTTATCTGCACCAGGGATGCGAGGGGCGCCTGGGCCCGGGTGCTTGTGCGGTGCCCCGCTGGGACAGTGTTTTCCCGCACCGCTGCCCGGTGCGTCGGTAGTGAGACGGTACCGGCGACGTTCTGTACGCAGGCAGAGCCGTCTACAGTTCGTCCGCGGCTGGCAGTGGACGGCGGGTCCCGAGTTGCTGCCGCTGCTGTTGAAGTTGCTGCTCCGGAGGACGACAGTGACGAGGAGCTGGAGTGTAGCGAGCCGGACCGATTGCTGCCCAATCCAACCGACCGTACCTGCCGGACGTACTTTGGCTGTCGATGGGACACCACTGAGTCGGAGCAAGCTAGTCGCCGGTTGCGCTTGCAACTTCTACAGTGTCCTCAGGGCATGGTGTTCTCCACTGGAGCAGCTCGCTGTATGCTCTACGCACCCTCCCGAACCGAGCTAGAGCATCCAGTGGCGGACGATATGTTCGACGATGGCTCTTCCGGCGCCTACGCTTCACAGTGTGGTGAACCCGATCCCGGCTCAGGAGAGCCTGACGACCCATCCGTAGACATCGGACATCTCTGGACATCGGGCACAAGCACAACGACCACCTTCCATCCCGTTCCAACTACTGCAGCGCAACAATCAACCGGCAAACCCACCATCTCAACATTGGCCCCAACAGACACGCCGGTGCGAATAACGCCACAGGACGGACCGGGCGAAGATGAGGGCGGTAGCTTCAGCTACTCCGGACCCGTGCCTGAGTATCCGTGCACGGCGACCGGCCGCTTCGCCGACATCAACTCGGTCGACTGCCGGTCGTACTTCCTGTGCAAGGTGCAGCAGCCGGCAGGTTCGTTCGTTTCGGTGCACCTGACCTGCCCGGAGGGGATGGTGTTTTCGCGCAACGTCAACAAGTGCATCGTGTCCAACCGACACGTCTGCTAGCACGCGAGCACGGTGTAAGGATAGGTCGTTTGTGTTTTATGTTGTTGTTACCGCCAGCAACCGCCCAGGCAGGCTGCTCCGGCCGATGATTGGAATAAATTGTCTCGAGCAAACCCTAACCCTGCGCCGTTTAAAACTGTTTAGTAGTAAGTGCTGGAGTGCTGCTGCTGCTCACTTCCTACCAGTGGGGTCGGCATCACGTGGCCTGACGCTAACGCGCATCAATCAATTTTAATGAGATGATTCAGCGTGGCGTTACGTAACGACTGCCGTGCACTGCAATCGGTTCAAGTTGTCCCACGAGCCGGATAGCGCTGCCGCAGCCACGGATAGAAGATCGATGCGATGAAGATGCTCCGAAACAAACAAACCAACAGGAAAAAAAACGACACAAATCGCCATAGAACCCAACTCCATACAGTGGGAAGATATGGACCTCCGCTAGGCCGTACGTGCGTGCTGCACCGGTGCTTTATCTAAATATTTATAAAGTGGCTTGATTAGAACCTGGCAAAAACAGCGCCGGAAAGGTTTTGGAGGTGAGCAGGGGCAACGAAAAGGAAAGGTTAACGGCAGCGTGAAGCAATCAGGTGCAGGCAAGCGCAACCGACACTACGGGCCTACGGGTTATTATTGGCCATCCCGCGGCCTATCCCGCTGTGCCGGTGCAGCTCGCTTCCCCCAAATGCTGGCTGGCGCTGGACGGTTGGTTTGTTTTTTTTTCCTCCTCTCGGTGGTCGTAAAATTGAATCAAATTGTGAAGCAAACCACGGCCTCGACGACTGCTCGACGGCCACTGTGCGCTATCACTTTTTGAACCCTGTCGACAGAGGTGAATTTGTTGTGGCAGAAGCGGATCTATGTATCCCTGGACGAATTGTAACGAATCGCAGAATTTTTGGCTAATCCATTCCCTACTGACAAGGCTCCCTCGAATATGAAAGGGACGAAAATTAGTTTGAACATGTTTCATCTTACGTTACATGTACAGAGTCTCAACGGCAGAATTTCCCGTTAATCAGACAATCTATTAATTGAGTCCTATGGTTAAGGCCAAATCTCAGGATAGTATGTTTTTTTTTCGGCTGGCTGTAGAAACAAAAACTAAGAGAAATCATTTATTTCCATTCAAAGGATGCAAAGTAAATATTTACGCTTACTTGCAAAAATAAATCTACGACCTTGAAAGCTGCATTTCGTAGATTATCCGGAATTTTCGCCAACGTGGACGAAGACATGCGCGCAGGCATGTTTTTAAGACCTACCTCGATTTTTATCAATTCCTCCCTGGGTTTTGTGATAAAATTGTTGGAGTAACTCTCTTGCATCATATTGGTCTAGAAAACATCGATGGGACACAGCTGGGGGATGTTGAATCGATTCCTCCTCAAATGGTCGCATTCAGATTTTTTCGCTGCGAAGTCAGTGGACGCTATTTCTGCTTCCTGATATGTTTGTTCATGTTTCCCAGGTACTTTTTCACTGTTTTTGTCAGTTGCATCGACCTCCCGGCCAAGCTAACGTAGCAGTCTAACCACATGTCCCTCGACATCTTCAATTTCAGCTTGCATTGGAACCTCTAGTCGCTCAGAGGGACGTCCACAAACTGCCGCACGGAGTCCGTTTTAGTCGCTACCGGGTCCCGTTCTTTCATCACGCACGCTCCTGAACAAAGTTGCTTTACTTTTTTGGTCATCACAGTTAGAGTTTGACTGATAGAGGTGTCAAATTTTGTTTACTGACTCATGGTATACTATTATTGAAAGTTAACGTCTCGTTAGTACGGGTAAAGATAAAATGAAAAATCGACATTTTTGTTCCTTTTTGCAATACAAACAATATGACATTATGATACCACAAACACTCGGAAAAGTCTACCAAATTGCTTTACTAGCGTAAAAAAATGAAATACCACACAGATCTGCAAAGATCTTAATAGCGGATTGCTATCCATGTACATATTCCATGCCCTTGCGTACATTATTCGCCAGTCACTACAGCCCGACTTGATCTGCGCTGACAAAATAATCAATCAAAAGCCTCATCATGTCAAATCGTTGGGCGCCTTCTTTCGGAGTTGCCAGCAAAAAAAGAAAAAAACACAATTTTTGCCCAATTTGTAGGTTTTCGTTTTTTATCCTAGTTTTCCCTTCATTAGCACACCAGCCTTTATCGACCAGCGCCGTTAGCAGCAAATGAACCAGCGCTCTCTCGTTACTTTCTTTCAATCGCTATCACCGGTCGTCGACGGTCGGTCGGCGGATCTGATCGTGGCGGCGGCGGAGACTGCTCCAATAAGCTCGAGAAACCTCTGGCCTCGCTCCGGCAGGCCAGAGGGATAAGTACAAATTAATCATGCCTCTTTCGGTTCGGACTGCTGCTGCTGTATGCTGTGGAAAATGGGAAGGACGGCGCGCCCGCGTGTGTTAGTTCCGAAAATTTCACCTCCAATCATCAGCACGCATTGGCAGCGGAAGGGCTTTCCACGAGTTCGAGCAGCTGATAAATATATATCACCTCCACGCAGTAAACGGCCGCTGGGCCCACAGGGGTTAGCTGACGGGTTGCTTGGGTGTAACAGCAACAGCATCTAAAAAACTGCTTCCCCCCAACCGATAATGTGGATGCGTGCATGTGCAGGTGGATTGACCACGCGAAGAAAGCCGTCATGTTTGGATGAGGATGAATTAATAGACGGTCGGCGAGCAGTTCCGTTCGACTGTCCGCTTTGGCTGGTCTAAGGCGCCTGTATCGGTGCACGAGCTGCCACCAGGCAGTGTACCTGGTACGGTAAGCCAGTCTTTATAAGCCTAACGTCTTCATATTGCTATTAGTGGTTGTTTTTCAGACACATCAAAAAATGGACACTTTGAAATGCCCCTTGGCGGGTGGGACAGCTCGGAGGCGAGCTGAAGTGATGCACAAACTTGTTAGTGCCTCCCTCTCTCGTTTTCTCGCCCCGAAAGCCAAACTAAAAATGCAAGATGATCAAAGATTAGGAAGGCGAAACACGAACAAACAAAAAAATAGACCGAAAGAGGAAAAAGCTTAACCCGAACGTTCGGACATGTGATCGGTGATCGGCAATGGTGCCCATAAAGTGAAACTCATAAACCCGACAAGACCCGGTATCAAACGGATTGAGCGGATCAAAACCGGCCACGGACCGGCCCAACGAATTGGGGGCTGTATTTCGTTGTTTTTCTTTGCTTTTTCGTTTTCTTCTTTTTTTCTCGTTGCGTCGATCGCGCCCGATCGTGACCGGGGGCTGTAAGGAACCGTTCGGTAGGGCGGGAGGCAATTTATTAGGTCAATGGTAATTGCTGCACAATTGTGGCTCCGGGTGCCGTTTTGGGCCGAGAGCTTCGACTGATCATCATCTTCATCAGCAGCGCACCCGCAAGCTAGCCCGAAACAGTGGAAGCGAGGGAAAAATAAATCGGTAAGTATTTTTTTTTTCTTCTTCCTTTTTTTCTTTCGTTCTTCGCCAACGGAAGACGCGTTCGAAAGAACAACGGCGCCATAATGATGCAAAACCGCTCGGAAAAACTGGACGAGAAAAGGTTTATCGTAAGGAGTGTTTTAGTCGATATTTTATTTGCTTTCCATGTACTATCAGTACAGTGTACAAGCAAAGTGAAGCGATAGGAGCTTTCGTTTACGTTTATCACGCTTGCTCTCTTTCCGTTTTCTTCACGATACATCGGCGCTGGTGCACCGCTTAGGTGACTACCCGTAAGGTAACGAACCTAAAACTCATCCATTAAAGAAGCACCAGCACGAGCGTTAACCAGGAGAGCGCGGAACGGGTAACGAAGGCGAGAAAAAGAAAATTTTGCCGTCCAGATAATCGAGCTAGCGTGGAAAGGCGTGAACGATGCCGGTGAATCATAAAATGTAACAAGCAGCGAAACGGTCAGCCACGTTTAATAGCCCATCTGAGGCATGGTCTGTTGCGAGACTTTTCCTAAATAAATCCATCCACTCAACATGAGTGTGTGATAGAAAGAGAGAGATATAAAAGAGAGAGAAAGAGAGAAGAGAATTAATCAAGATAGAGATCCTATCGTATTGATGAGGACGCGCGCCTTTTTATCTCTAATTTAACGCATGCAGATCAACAAAGCTGCACAGTCTAATCAGCAGCATGATAAGCTGGCGATCGAGAGTAGCGCGTTTGGGAGATTAAATCTCTTGCCGGGTAAAGAGTTCTCTATATCACACTCACTCTCTATCATTAAAGTATAGTCCCTGATGTTTGAAAATGCATAAAAGGAGCTCTCTTCGCTTGTTAAAGTCCCCGGAGTATCATTTTAAAAATAAATAATCGTTTCACACCTCACGCACCATGTAGTTCGTGTGGGTGCGTGATAATGTGTGTGCAAGGTCTTGGAAGCGACTCGCCCCCCCCCCCCCTCCCGTCACACCCCAAAAACACACCAGCTAAAGATTTTGATATCCGTTCCGCTCACTCAGTGCCGTCTTCACCACAGGCAGTGGCGAGAATCAGGTCTCTTGGCAAGGCGCGCCGCGCCGGTGGAAGAGAAGAGCTATTAATTTGTGCATCGTTTGCATCTCGTGCAAAATAGCTTCTTTCGTGCACGCACGCACGCCACACCTTGCAACGCATCGTGGCGCGCCGCGATCCAGAATAAATTTTGGACCGAAACCCGACGGAAAGCAGAGGGACAAGCGAGAGTGCGTGTGTACGAGATTTGCGAGCTATGAATTATGCTGCTGCTTCCGAGCCCGAGCTTGAGGGGTTCGCCTGATGGGTAGTTAGCTTCTTCCCTTCAATGATTGGAATTGAAATTGATTTTGGGCGAGGGCGGAGGGTGGAGATCTAAAGCAAACTGCCGCGCGCGCTGGGCACGCTCGGGCGATGCAGGGTTCGTTGGACGTTGGACATCGCTGGTTTCTCCTTTCACCTGTGTGCACCGGTTCGGCAACGGGGATCATAAATCTGGAGGAGCGTGCTCGGCAGTCATTTAGGCTAGGCTTAAATAGCTGGCCGAGTGTGGTAGTGTGTAGTGGCCGAGATGAATGGAGCAGATTAGTAGTAATTGTTTCAACGAAAAGGCATCGATTTTAGACACCTCACTTGGGGAGGGATGTGTAACGCAAAATGTTTTAAGATAGAGGCGAATGATTAAATGATCTAGCTGAATACTTTTTAGCTGCCAACTTTGTAAAATCTCTATTTTAAGTGTAGCCTAAAATTTAAATGTACCATGACGAGGTGAAACATATTTGAGAAACCAAATTGAAATAGCCTTTTTTGTAACGTGCGCCGGTAGCGTTCCAGCCGCTCAGCAGTTTCAGCCGTGCGAGCGACACTACTGACCTACAGACGACAGCGCGGCGTAAATTCATCACAACGTGTCAGCAATTTTCTAATAGCAAATGACTATCACACGCCACAGCAGTTTCCTATACTGCAGCTGTGGTTGGCGAAAATAAGTTGTACCTCATCGATGATTGTGACTGTTGATATTTGTTTCCAGTGGTGGGTTTAACGAAAGGCGGACAGAGCAGATTTGCGGGCTTACCCATTAAATGTTTGTACAGCTTGTATTACAGTGGGCAAAGGTTCCCGTGGCCCCGTACTAGAGTAAGGCCCCCGTGATTAAGGAGGTTATAAAGATGCTCCTCACGCAGTGATGTTTCAGAAATCGTTCCTATCGCAGTAATATACTTCGTATTCATTTGACTTTCTAAGTAACTTTTTCTACTTCGCCTCAACTAAAACATCTCCTATAACGCATTATTCGCATCGCGGAGATTTTATAAAACACGCACACGGTCTGGGAGGTCACAACACAATTCACTCATTGATGATAGTAAGTGCCCAATTCCAGATACATTAGGATCACCTGCTTCGGAAGGTAGTGCCCTGGAGCCAACCATTGGCACCAATGGAACTGGCCATATGCATGTCGCAGTCGTATTCTGATAAGTAGTGCACCGTATCCAATAGTTGGTTCTTGGCGAGCTACGTAAAGGTTACATTAGCTTCTCCTGCTTCGGAAGGTCACGGAAGGGCACTGGAGCTAGCCCTTGGAACTAGAGATCCAAGAGTCAGCGGTTGGTACTAGTACGGAACTGGCCATATGCATATGGCAATTGTATCCTGATAAGTAGTGCGCCGGATCTATCAGTTGATTTTTCGCAAGCTACGTAAAGGAAATCTATTGTATTCGATGGAGTAAAACCCGTTTTTCCTATAAGGAACTATGTTGGTCATGTGTATGACTTGGAGAGCTCCTCTGAGAGTTTTCGAATGCCACCCCTTACTCGTTATTTTCATTACAACTATTAGAGTAAAATACTTTCGTCCTTCTCAAACCTGTGCTGGGGTAAAAGGTAAACTTATCATCATCTTCATCAAAACTGTTTCAGAGACTGGTACCGCTCATGTTTTGTTTTTAATCATTTGCAAATGTAGCCGGAGGTGGTGTTAACAACGGAAAACATTCTCAGATCTGATCTGTATCCAGCAGAGTTGAAACATTTCCAAAGGATCGCTAAAATCAATGAATCATTAAAAGTATCATTCAAATTATTCAAATGGAATCTTGTTTTTTTTTTTTTTTTTTTTGTACACTCCACTACATCACGTTGGACCGATACGGTGCTTTTTGTAGCTGACTGTTAGTAGCGTCTTTTTTTTCATTGCCTCCAATCTCACAGTTGGGTTGTTTAAAATACTGCAAAAAACCATTTCAGCACTACGGCCTTAAGGTTTAAAACGGATAAGCCCTCTAGAAGCACCGAGGGAGCGAGTGTGCCCCAACTTGAGGTCGCAAGAGGGCGTCGAGGCGTCTGCCATTATGGCCGGGATAATGGATCAGCAAACGAAGTGATTGGTGAAAGACCAATCAGTAGTAACGAACACTCCTGCAACAAACTAAAACCAGCAAGCGCTTATAGCGCAATATAAGTAAGTTAATAAGCGCTTCGGGAAGCTTCGTAAATGACCAGCTCGAACTCTATAGCTGACTTGAGGCTGTTTAACAAAAAATCGCTCTGATTTCGTACTTTGTAGCTAATTAAGAGATAAGACGGTCCATTGTGGAACTACGGGACTTTTTAACAAGCACTCTCTGGAACCTTGCGGCTGGTTAGCCTGATTTTAATGGTTTACGATGGAACTTGATGGCTTGTTAAGAAGTTGTACCAAACATGGTGGAACTTTATAGCGTTTTGATGCATGACATCGGTACGAGGTGGCTCTTGTCAAAATGTCAAAGACTAACGGCATCAATAATGCCGTAGCTGATGCAAAAGCTAGATTAGTTCATTGAAAAAGAAATATTGAGTCAAGTGATTGTGATTGCACAGTTGTGATATTAAGGATTTAAAAATAAATACATGCAAATAAACAAAAAAAATCGTATTGTTTATATCATTGATAATGAAAATTGGCTGTTTAAGCAATTTTGGCTATTTGGGTACAAACGTAGCAATCAGACAAAGAAATATAGAGAGAGGGATTTCTCCCTACATCAATCATCATCTCCCTAGTACATCAAACTAAACATGAAATTTATTTCACACACACCAATACGTCAATGAATAGCAGCAATAAAAATGTTATTCCTGAAACCATTAATTTACAACCCAGTTCAAATTAGTAACGGCCAATTTAAATGGCAAACCCTGTTCTTTCAACCCAAATGTAGCGCGACCACACGAACAGTAAAGTTGTGCAGGCTGCTTCGTGGAATAAGTTTGACAGTACACCAATACCATCGCATAGGCATGCGCGTGTGTACTGCCGTCTGTGTATTGGCAGCGCGGTGTGATTATTCAATCGGGCATGTTTGACAGACGAGGAAAACACACGCGCACGGGTACCCGGTAGAAAGGCTCAACAACCCGACTTTTCGGCAACAACACTCGGCCGATTTTGTGCATTGCATAGAGCTTAACTTGTTGTGTTCGTGGTGATAGCGGCATTTTATCCCAATTTGCCCTGCTCGCCACACTGTTGCTAGCGAATGTGAGTGTGCTCCCCAGCCCCCATCGCCAGTCCAGCGGAGTCCAGCCGGTTGTTTTGATCCGCACGACACACCTTTCCGGGCAGAATGTTTTCCTCCAGCACCGTGTCCACCCTGTTACGGCAGTATGCCATTTCCTGGTAGGTGTTACCGGGCTTGGAGCGAGAAAAGTTTTAATTCAGTTTTGGGGTTTCGTTTTCTTTTTTGTTTTCTAGGAGCATCATACCGGTGCGCTCGAAAAACTATCTCAATCGTCCCCGACTACGCAATCCGGTTTGGTTCGTGAAGAAGACGCGCACAGTACGTTGTTGCTCAGAGGAATCGAAGGGTTTTTATTTGTGCACTAAACTTACGTTTCTTTTTCCCTTGCTGTAGCTACATAATGAACAGTTCACCGAGGACAATACCGCGTTCCTGAACGAGGTCAAGCGGGAAACGATCCTGTCGGCGGCGCAGCGCAGCCAGTCGAATCTGCTGAAGCTAGCGCACGGTGAACAGAATGGTCAGCTGGCCCAGTGGGCCCCGGGTCTGAAGCGAACGGGTGTCATTGCAAAAAAGATCGGCCAGTACCCGTTGTGGACGAAGGATGGCCAAAAGATACGCACCACGCTGCTGCAGGTCTGTTAGCGCCCGTGTGTTCGTCTACTAAATATCCCTTCAAACTAAATATCGATGTGTCTTTCTCGTCCTTCCTCGCCGTAGATCGTCGACAACGAGGTGGTAAAGTATATCCCGCCGGAAGAGTATCGGCCGGCGCAGGAACCGCGCCAAAGCCGCAACTGGCGCAAGCCGTATGGCTGCCTGTTGGTCGGCGCGGAGCACGGCGATCCGTCCCTGTTCACCAAGGAGTACGCCGGCCTGTTCCACGAGTCGGGCGTCCTGCCCAAGAAGCATCTGTGCCGGTTCATCGTGTCACCGGAGGCGCAGCTGCCGTCCGGTACCGCGCTGACCGTGAGCCACTTCCGCGTCGGCGACTTCGTGGACGTGCGCGGGCTCACGGTGGACCGCGGCTTCCAGGGGGTGGTGAAACGGCACGGGTTTAAAGGTATGCCGAAGTCGCACGGCGTGACCAAGACGCACCGCCGGCCGGGCAACATCGGTGCGGGCGGCAATAAGGCGCGCGTGTGGCCCGGTACCCGGCTGCCCGGCCACATGGGCAATCGGTGGCGCGTGCTGCGCGGCCTGCGCATCCTGCGCATTAACCCGCAGTACAACGTGATGTGGGTGATGGGCAGCAACATTGCGGGCAACACGAACGGGATCGTGTACATCTACGACACGATACTGCCACTGCGGCGCCACGGCGCGAAGGGTGTGCCGGCCGGTCCGCCACCGTTCCCGACCGCACTTGAGCCGCTGCCGGCGGACAGCGGCGACATCTGGCTGGAGGATCTGCACGATTTCCGCAAGCTCTCGATCACGTACAGCGCGGGTAGTGAGTGACGGGCAGGTACGATGGTTTATGTACGTGGGTAGATTAATTATGGAATAAAGAATAACTGTAAAACCAACACCGAAATGCCTCCAAACGGAAACGGAATGCTGTTCTGTGGATGGTTCTGTTTTCCTCTGACGTTAGACGTTGGTCCTGTCTTATTGGCTGGCTGCTTTTCCTGCTCGTATTTGCTTCGATTGGGGATACTTACTTATGCATATTTAGCTTGTATATTGGGATGCATACTTTAGCTTGTATCCTTTTTACCCTTTTTTGAAATATTGATTATAAAATACGATACATTACATCCATTATATCCATAAATGATGATAAGTCCCACCTCTTAGCCCAACAATGTTTAAAGATGGACAGGAGTAGCTATGTACCTTTATGGTAGGTTTAAACAAATAACTCGTACATTATTTGTGATGATTACGGATAACACTCAGAAAAACTCACTGGTTATTAATACAGTAGGTGACCGCTAACTGAGAGTTTAAATTTGTGAGAAAAATGCACATTTGCTATGAATTTCCCTTTGTAAGATTCCAGATGCTTCCTTTATGTGATTTTTAACTGAGAATCACTCCAGTTAACGAACTTCCACTTAAAAAAAACTCCAGTAAAACACATCCAGTTAGCGGTCACCTACTGTATATCGAAAACGATCAACATATTTCCATTAAGGAAAAACGGGCCCAACTCCAATGAATACGATGGCATTCCCTAGCATTATTTACGTAGTTTACCAGTTCTTGGAACCAATGGATCTAATGGGCATTACACCGCCTATTTGGACAGTCGTTTTTCGCGTTTGTGGCAAAACAGGAATAGATAGATAAAAACAAAGAATGTATGAATTGTGCGAAATGCTATTTCACATCTTTGTATTTTTTTCCAAAAATTTTTGATTACTTAATAACATTACTTATTACAAAAAGAGACGAATTTAAGGTCGTACCACAGCTATAAAGACATTTAAAAAACTAGTAAATTTGGCCAGATTACAGGGCTATTCATATAAATTTCAAATATCCCCTTCAATGTAAAAAGTACGCCGAAAACAATGGTCTCGTAATCCAATTAAAATGAGTTATTTATGACTAACCCATTAAAAGACCTACACTAAAACCAAATCTGTACTGGTCCTAACACCATGTGTTCTGGTTCGAGAATTGCACATGACCTAATGCAGCTATGTCAAACTCCTTTGACCCCGCGGGCCTAAATGCCACTGAAAATAGTAGCACGGGCGGCGGCCTAGTTTTTACATTAATATAATGTGATATGATATGATGATACGATACAAAATACGCTCTTTTCATTTTGAGACGATAGTTACATTACAAAAGTTTAAGCTTTGATGTAAACAAAAAGTTAAAAAAAAATAGCAGTATCAAATTATTTTGAATTGATCATGGGTCTCTGATATTTTCAACATGTGCATCATAGTTTAATGGCAACTAACAAGATTCAGTACGCAAAAAATAATGTGCAAAAACAGACAATGGCTAACGCATTAGTGCCAATACAGAGTAGTAAATTTTGTAAAGTAAAGTTGAGTTTGTTTGTCATTTTGAATATCAATATTTTACTTTTATAAATTTTTATTATTTCACCCATACCGGTCCTGGAACTACTCATAAGTCCATATCAGTCCTGGAACTGAAAGCAAACCCATAAAGGTCCTGGAACTGATGCTGAATCCATACCGGTCCTGGAACCGGTCAGGAACCCATACTGATTCAGAAAAATCTCCCGATTTCATTAATTTCCAAAAAATGTAGCTGGAACTGTTCAGGATTCGGAACGATACTTGGACCTGGTTAGGGTTTGTATCCGATACTATTCCAGTCCCAGTCGACAAACCATATCCTACTTTTATCTATTTCTTGCAGGTTTGCTGCAAATTGCCCGCACATGTCCGAAGCAGGAGAAACCAATGTACCTGAGAAAAATTATAATTTTTTTTATCTGATTCTAGCCTCAGTGGTTACGGAATTTAGATATTTTCTAAAACATTTTACTCTATTTTATACCTTTAAAACATTTTTTCCAAGGAAAAAAAAACTCTTAAGCGACATTCTGAGTAGGGATTTATTTTATAACTTAATAAAACACGGGTAACATATTTTACAATTTGCACAAAATAGGCTTCAGATGTGAGTTAGTATGCATTTTCATATCCCGATAAAAGGTCTCGCATGGTCTCGTTTGCAAACATTTGTGCTAACTTACTGCGCTCGTTTTCTCATCCGGCTCTTCTTGCTAGAAGCCGCAATACGTAAGGTTTAACCATCTTTAAATAACTTTCTGTTTTTTTTTTTCTTTTCAACTGTACACGAGTGTCATTTATAAGCTTTCCTGCTACCGACAAACTTCACCTAGCACCCGAAACGGTGAGCATTCAACAACTTTCCACCATCGGTCGAGCTTCCCCGTTCGTTTCACTCTCTCCAGGAGCATCTGTCTTGCTGCTCTCCGTCAGCTCCACCACAGCGGCGGCCGGTCCATTTTTGGCCGGCAGCATCGCACCATTCCGTATCAGCTCGTCGCGCGACTCGACCCCGCGCTTCAGCAGGCACACGAGTGCGGCCGCCTGCTCCGCGTATCGCTTATTCTTCTCCCAGAACGAACTGGTGTAGCGCTGGCCATCGAACCGGATGGTCGCCCGGAACAGTTTGTCCTTCTGCTGCACCTCGTACTGGGCCCGCGGCAGCCCGTTCCGTACCGCGTGCAGGTAGAGTTTGGATTTTGGCAGCGAATTGTCTGGGAGAGAAAAAAGAATGTGCTTGTTACACTGTGTGGATGGAGTGAGGAGGACAGAAAAAAAACGCCAATCCATACCGTCAATAAAATTGGACCGTATAAAGCAAACGTTTTCCTCGTTCAGCGGCTCCGGATCGGAGTCCGGCGATTCCTCAAGGCACTGCTTTTTGCTAGCGGTCGGCTCGTTGCCTTCCGCTACCGGACCACCGTCCCCAGACTGCGTGCGTGGCCGACAGGCGCGTCGACCCTTGATGCCAGCGAAATGGTATCGGAGCTGCGTTTCCCGACAGTACTCGCCCATTTCCCAGATATCGCTAAAAGGAGACAGAGAAAGAGAGAACAAAACACAAATATTTCAATTAAAATGTTAAATAAGGTGTAAAATGGCATCTACAAAACCGCACCATATCTGCTGCATCGTTTGGCTGTCCAGGAGACGGCGCCCGATCGGGCTCTCCTGCAGGCTGCGCAGCATCATCTGCACGCAGTACTTGGTGTTCGAGGGCGAGTTGTCGTACCGGACGGACAGCTCCAGATAGCGCCGAATCACGTCGTCCAGTGGCAGCGGACCGTCCGCCCGGAACACGGAACAGTTCCATTCGGCGGCTCGGGCCACCATCACGCTCGTTGTGGAGCAGCGCTGCGCAAACCGCAGTATATCGTGCCGGCGGGTGATGCTTTGTGAGCCACCGTTCGCAATGACCGGAATGTGCAATGCGTTTGCTACCCGGGCAATGGCGCCTGAACGTGAGGAAAAAAAAAAGAAAATTTGTTAATACAAATTATTTTCAACCGCAATGATAACCCTCGAAACTGGCAGCTTTTACCTTCATTAACTGGATCGCGCGGTCGCTCCGTCTTGGTGCGCCCGTGCACCCCGATCGCCCGTATGCCGGTGGACTGCAGCTCCTTCGCCAGCGCGACCGTTTCGTCCAGATCGGGCATGACCCGAATCTTGCACGTCACCGGTATCCGCACGCCCTGCACCAGCCCCTCGAGGATGGCCTTGGCACGGGGCAGATCGTACAGCAGGGCCACCCCCATACCGCCCTTGATGGAAAAGTCTTTCGGGCAGCCCATGTTCACGTCAATGGCGGCCACATCGTTTTGCATCTGCGGGCGGAGGAAGCAAATTCAAGTAAGCAAGAAAACATGTCCAAACGCACCGCACCCTCGATCCTACCATCTGCCCAACGGCAACAGCCCGCTCGGCCGATGCCGTCCCAATCTGCAGCACCACCTTCCCCCGCTCGTCCGGGCAGGTACGAAACACGACCGTACCGTCCGTGGTGTCGATGTAGTCGATCGTACCGAGCACCTCTGTGGGGCGAAAAATCCGATCCGCATTAGTGATGGGAAGGGAAGCGGGAGAAGCCACCGGCGCCCGGTTCCGGCTTACCGTTCGTGTGGCGTTCCGCTCGCAGCAGCTTCCAGTCGATGATTTCCTCCGTGTACACCAGGTCGGCACCGTACTCGAGGGCCAGCAGCCGCATCGGCAGCGTGCCGACGCGCACCATCGGGGCCAGCACGAGCTTGTTCCTGTAGTCGATGTCCGATTTCATCCTGCTGGCCGGGTTGCTGGTCGCATTCGTAGCGGGCTGATAAACACAACGTGGCGCGAGGGGTCGAACGGGAGTTTTCGTCCACCCACGGGAGGTTCACTCGCTGTAGCACCAAACTTAATGTATTGGGGTATTTTTCTATTAATTTTCAATAGACTTCGCAACTGTTTATATGATGTTCCGGTCGCGTGGTGAGTGAACCACCAAATCAAGTAGACCAGGGCCCAGCGGAGAACTGTCAAACCCGTTCGAGAAATTGCGAAGCGTAGCAAAACAACCAACCGATGTTGCCCGTACAGTAGTGATGGGTCATACGACTCCACTAACGGATCAACCCGGAGTCGGGTGCAGCTAGGCCAGAATCGATTCCGATCGGTGAGTGCAACGAGTTCAATAGGTTCATACGATTTCAATGGGTTCAGTAGGTTCAGTAGGTTATTATGAGTTTTGTAGTCTTACCCACTAGGCAGACTATTTTCACTATTTTCTCCGCCTTTTGCTACCCCTCATTCGCGATTTTGAACGGTCGTGCGACAAACACGCACTCCTCTTGTCTTTCCAAACCCGCGCGCTCCTACCAATATAGTGTTCGTCAAAATTTTGCGCTGTTCATCGGACACACACTCGCACTCCACCAACCTTCCATACCCAAACACTCCCTCCACCAATTCTCGTTACAAGTGCAATTCCAACACTCACCCTCCACCAAGCCTCAACAGCCTACCTCAAGTCAAAACGCCCCTGCCATCTGACTGTTTAAAATTTATCGCACCGATTTATGCCATCCTTCTGAGAAAAGGACACTACCCAAGCGCCACCGATTAAGCTTAAAAGACTGGAAAATCGAATATCCATAGAAAAAAAAAGAAAGCTTCTTAGCTTTATTGGTTTGCTCAATAGATGGCGTATTACAATTCATCATTATATTGCTGTCCTTTTCTAGCAACGTGTTTCGACAAGTTTCATCTTATCATGACCTATGTAGCTGTAGAGTTGCGTACAAGTTCAGCAAGAGAGAGAGGATCGCATGAGTGGATGAGCGCTGAGCGCACTGGCTCAAAGAGAGAATTGTGAGGGAGAGGAATTGATGAGAGCGTATATAAGCAGGTGCTCAAAGCAAAGAAGAGGCTTTTTGGAATAAACAGTTGGACAGACAACTATTGAAAGCACCGAACTAACGGACAGGATTCCCAAATAGCCAAAATTGCTTAAGCAGCTCATTTTGGCACGCTAAAGATCGCTGCTCTAATTCGCCTTTTGCAGTAGATAAACAGCATCAAAGTTCTATGTGGGTCTTTCAAACAGCGCCTAAGCAGCTTCCTTATGCTACGGTGCCAGGGATTATTTTTCTTTGTGTTTTATTTTCAAGCAAGGCGTCATCAATGAAATAAACAACACGATTTGTGTTTTGTTATGTGCATGTTTATTTTAAAACTCCAAAAGCTCTTTAATTTCACATAATTTTACATAGTTTACTAAAAAATCACAATCACTTCACTCAATATTCCTTCTTCAATTAACTTATCTTACTTGTACAGCAGCAATGAGATTATTGCCGGCGTCCGTCTTTGACACTTTGACAAGAGCCACCTTGAACCGATGTCATGCATTAAAAAGCTATAAAGTTCCACCAAGTTCGGTACCCTTTCTTAACAAGCCTTCAAGTTCCATCATGAACCCTACGCATAGTGCTAATCAGCCGCAAAGTTCCAAAGAGTACCATGTGCCTGTTAAAAAGCTCCATAGTTCCGCAAAGTACCGTCTATCTCTTAATCAGCCACAAAGTACGACATCGGAACGATTTTTCGTTAAACAGCCCTAAATCAGCTATAAAGTACGAGCTGGCTATTTGGGTTCTACAGTAGCCTTCTAACTTTCTGAGCAAAAAATCTATATGAATGGTCGTGTGGTCAGATACGTGGGTATCAACACCAACGATCATTACTCAAATCTCACTTGCCTCAGTGCTGGTGGTTTCCATTGGAGTTTAGTATTTAAACAATCGTATCGCCGTTCTAGTTCTAGCGATGCATAACTTCAATACGAAACCATACAACAGTACAGAGGAAATGAGAAAGCTCTCCTCCAAACGATGAAGCTCAACTGGTTGGGGTATCCCACCAACAAATGGCACCAACAGCTTTTTACTATTTTTTGAATGCATGAGTCATTTGCCGTCTGCTAAACGAAATCTTTTTAAATTCCGTTTAGGTTGAGAGCTTCCCAAATAGCCAGCTCGTACTTTATAGCTGATTTAGGGCTGTTTAACGAAAAATCGTTCCAATGTCGTACTTTGTGGCTGATTAAGAGATAGACGGTACTTTGCGGAACTATGGAGCTTTTTAACAGGCACATGGTACTCTTTGGAACTTTGCGGCTGATTAATACTATGTGTAGGGTTCATGATGGAACTTTAAGGCTTGTTAAGAACGTGTACCGAACTTGGTGAAACTTCATAGCTTTTTAATGCATGACATCGGTACAAGGTGGGTCTTGTCAAAGTGTCAAAGACTGACGCCGTCAATCATCTCATTGCTGCTGTACAAGTTAGATGAGTTCTTTGAAGAAGGGATTTTGAAGGAAGTGATTGGGATTGTTCATTAAATTGTGATACGTTTCGTGTAATTTATGAATATTAAGGGTTTAAAAATATACACATGTACACAAACAAAACAAATCCTGTTGTTTATTTCATCGATGACACTTGCTTGAAAATAAAACACAAAGAAAAATAATCCCCACCACCGTAGCTTAAGGAAGCTGCTTAGGCGCTATTTAGAAGGACCGCCTGGAACTTTGATGCTGTTTATCTACTGCAAAAGGCGAATTAGAGCAGCGATCTTTAGCGTGCCAAAATGAGCTGCTTAAGCAATTCTGGCTATTTGGGCTTGAGTCGTTTAGAGCCCGTTTAGTGACCGTTTTGTAGATTTGTGGTACTTGGGTAGTTAAACAACCAAGCCTACCGAACGCGTATGAACCTATTGAACTCGTTGCACCCACGGGTCAGCATCGCATTTGTTTTTGCTGAACCTACTGAACCTACTGAAGCTCCTGGAACAATAATTACGACCCGGGTCGCGTTTAGATGGCTCCGACCCGGTAGGTTCGGGTCGACTCGTCCATCACTACTGCACAGGTAACAGGCATGCTGTTGGGGCTCGTATTGTTGGTATGGTTTTAGTGTATGAAAATTCATACGGCAACATTATTACTTTGAGAGCATCGTGCGGTTTTTTCTTTCAATATTTGTAACACATTGACTGTAGGTCTATTTTACATAAATTTAAAATAATAAAAAAAAACTGTACGAATCAATTCACACCCCCAGCTTCCAACGCTGAGAATTACCTGTTTTATTTGGGAATGAAATAATCCAATCCGACACATACACGCAACGCCGAATAGCTTTTGTGCGCATCGCTCGGTTTGACGTTTGGGAAACCCAATAAACAAATCTATCTACCCACACATACACACACACACACGCACACAGCTTAAAACGTCAAAGGCACGTTTGTTTACATTCATCTTGCCGTGGCGTATAGTGCGTGTTTCGCGTATTGTTACGGGCAGCAGGGTGTCGGGGTGCTTC
The DNA here is from genome assembly GCF_943734735.2 of Anopheles gambiae. NCBI lineage: Eukaryota > Metazoa > Arthropoda > Insecta > Diptera > Culicidae > Anopheles > Anopheles gambiae. The sequence goes on along the minus strand of NC_064600.1, from coordinate 15,968,252 downwards.
AACAAGAAACAGGCGCGGACAAACAGACCGTCTCGTCCTTTCGCGGTGTGTTCCGCCCGATTATGAGCGTCCCGGGTGCGGCGGGAAGCTCGGTGTGCCGGTAAAACGTCAACAGCGACCGAGGCACGGCTAGGCATGCCAGGCCCGCCAGGATGTGTTATGTCGTGATCGCAAAGTTCATCCGTCGGCGGCTGGTGCTAGCGATAATCTTTCTTCTTTCCCTGTCCTACTGCATGGTGCACCTGATACGAAAGGTAATGCCTGGCGGCATGCGGCCAGTTGTTCATGTGTGTGTGTGATTGATTTTTTTTTTGCGTTCCCTCTTCCCAGAGCAACAACCTCAGCCTGAACGGGGACTATCTGCAGACGCAGCTGCTGCTGCGCAAAAACATTATCTGGACCAAAGTGCGGCACACCGGGCAGCCGGGTGCACTGGGGGCGGAGGTTCTGCCTGCCGGCACGGCCAACGAAACCGACGACCAGCCAGCCCAGCCGGCCAGCTGCCGAAATTCGATCCAAGGCCGGTCGCTGCTCGTCGATGACCGTGGGTACGTGTGCCCGCGGGCCGACCTGCTCGCGAACGGCTGCTGCAGCGCTGGGAGCGGCGGCACCACGGCGAACGCGGACGCAGGCCGGCTCTTCCCGTGCCGCACCTGTCTGCCGAACCGCTGCTGTGCCGTGTACGAGTACTGTGTGGCGTGCTGCCTGAACCCGGACAAGGTACGCAGGGCCGTGCTTTCTCCCCTCTGTGTCCGCATTCATTGTATCACACCGTATTTCATGTACCGTTTTGCCGTTTTAGCGACCGATCCTGGAGGAGGTGCTGGCCAAAGCGAACGGCCGACAGGTGGCCCTGTACGCGGAGGTGACCGACCAGTTCGAGCTGTGCCTGACCAAGTGTCGCACCAACTCGCAGTCGGTGCAGAACGAGAACAAGTACCGGAATCCGGAACAGAAGCACTGCTACGGTGAGATGAGCGAGGCGGCGTGGGCTTCCGCAAGCGGCAAGGACGCGCAGAAACCGCTCCCGGACGATCCGTGAGGGAACGCAGGACCGTAGGAAGGCAAAAAACAAAAACGAAAGCTAAGCGATAGGTTAAGTGTGAAAAGTCAATTTTATATTACACACTGATACGCACATATGCACACATTCACACACATGCGCTCGCGCTCTACTAGGCGCCATTAGTGTGCTTTTTGTTGTTGTCATCCGTCCACTACTGGCTGGCCGTTTTGTGTATTCCCCTCCTCGCCACTCTTTAGAGAAAAAGGGATGCGGACGTGGAAAACTATGCGCTCATGTGTGTGTGTCTGTGTTAATGTGCGTGTGAATGTATGGCTAAAATAAAGACAACCCCGTGTATTTGTTAGAAGATAAATCCTTAACAGCAAAAACCAAACCGCCTTGATGTACGTTTATTTTAGCGAAAAAAAAAAAACATTGTTATCCTTTGATTACGCATCTCGCCACTGCCCGAGGTGGATGAACGTATTACGTAAACGCCTCCGCCCACCAAAGACCAACGGTGACTGGTGGCGCGCTCCGCTAGAAACTCGCTGCCGAAGGTCCCCGAGAGAAAAATGATGCATCTCCTTTTATACGATCTTTGTGTCAGCGTGTGTGCGATGCGAGGGCTAGTTTATGGGAGCCGACATCAAGCGTAACGTTGGTTTTTTTGTTTTTCTTTTGGTTCCCCATCCCGACGCTTTGCTCCGATTGGATTAAACCCATCTCTTGCTCGCTGTCCTTTTGTCCCAACGCGCACCCATCCACCTAGCCTCGCAGGGACATCACAGTTCGATGATGGTAATTATTATGATTATGTTACCTGTTGCATTTACCGAACCCATCGTTTCACCGTACCGTTGGGCCGTGGGGTTTACCCACACTAGTGATGGGAAAAATGAAGTTTTTGTCGGAATCGATTCCATATAGTAGGTCCGGAATCAGTTTCCGGAATAGATTCCAGAATCGGCTCCGGAATTGGTTCTGGAATCGGTTCCGGAATTGGTTCCGGAATCGACTCCCGGCTGCAGAATCGGAATTCGCTCCGGAATCGGAATCAGTTCCAGAATCAGATTCGGCTCCGGATTCGAGATTGATTCCCGAATCGGAATTGGCTCCAGAATCAGAATTGGCTCCGAGATCGAAATCGGTTACGAAATCAGAGTCAGCTTTGGCATCCTCATAAGAATAGACGTTTGGATCTAATGATGCTACGTATTGATAGCAGCAAAGAATCAAAATTTACTTGTAAACGAACCATTCTCATAGAGATTTCCAGACTGATTTCGCGAATGAAACTTCTTATTTCAATTCAAGTCTTGATTCTCATTCGGAGCTAATTCCATTTACTGGAGTCAATCCGATTCCGTTATCGGGGCAAATTGCGATTCCCAGGTCAATTCCGATTCCGGAGCCGATTCCGAAATCGATTCCGGAAACTGATTCCGGACCTACTATCCTGAATCGATTCCAGAAAACTTCGGAGCTAGCCGCAATCGATTCTGATGAAAACTTCATTTTTCCCATCGATTATTCGAAATAGGGTCTAGATACGTCTCCGGAAGCGGCTCCGGAATCGGAATCGAATCCAGCATCGAAATCGGCTCCGGAATTGATTCCAGTATCGGAATTGACACGGAACACGGAATCGGAATCGGAATCCGTCGAATTCCGAGCTCCCACCACTATCCCACACACCAACATGAAGATGCCGCCCATTTTGCCACACGATCAGCACCACCACCACCACCCCGGGGCCGGTTTCGGTTTGGGTCCGAGATCAACCGACGGCTCGTCACGTTGCCGAACCGGATCCGCCGAAAGCAGCGTCCCTAAGACGGACACACTTACACACACGCACAAGCGCAGGTGCAGCAACAAGCAGCAGTGGGGCCGGGATGGGTGATGCGCATGCCCGGTGCGGCACAAGGATACTACCGCGACCGAAGCCGGCGCCCCGGAGGGCATGTGTGTGTGTATGTGTGTGTGTGTGTGTGCGCGCGTTTTACGATGCTACCACGAGGCTCCGGACGGTGGCCGTACCGCTCGCGGACGTCAGTCTTGGCGGTGAACTGTTGCGAACAACTTCAGCCTTCAGCGGGAGCGTCCGAGGCCACCGGGAGCGCGCTTCAGGCCAAACCGTCAAAGGACCCGCGCGGTCGCTGCCGGCCGTAAGTGCTGACCATGTGCTGAGTGTGCCGTTGTGGTTGCCGCTATCGCTGTACCGTGCGATCACCGCCAGTCTCAAGCCAGTCTCGAGCCAAGCAAGCAACAGCCCACCAAACCGTCGGCCCGTGTGGCGAATGGTGCTGGTTCCGGGGCACGCCTGGTACGGGCAAGCCGGTGTGCAGTCGCGAATCGGGGTAACGCGAAACCAAAACAAGCAAACAGGCGGAGGCGCGCGCGCGTGATACCACGGCGGTTTCGTGTGGGGTGGCCGTAGGCGCGCGTTGCTCTCTGCCCGTACCACGTGAGTGCGGTGCGTTACACCTGTAGCAGAGTCGTCGTCGTCGGCTGTTTGTTTTCTTTTCCGTATTGGTTGGTGTTTGCAAAAACAAAAGGAGAAAAAGTGAAGCACAAAGTCGAGTCCAACGGTCCCAAACGCTATCGTCCATCAACCGATATCTTGCCTTGTTGTGGGAGCGTCCCAGAGTGTCCAAGAGGTAAAGCGTAGGCACACCAGGCACAACACCGAATCGGCCGGAATCCTTCCAAATCCTACCACACAAACACACACACACACACACACACACACACACACACACACACACACACACACACACACACACACACACACAATCTGTTGAATTTTGTGGCACGAAAGTGAAAGTTGGGCTCCAACTAGCAAACGTCTTCCCAGCAGCAAAGCCGCGCGTGTCCCGTCCAAAAGCGACGACCTCCGAAAGCAACAGGAGAGCAACCAGAAACAGATGGTGTCTGAGCCACGGGCCACGCACTAGCCTGCAGCACACACACACACACCACCACCACCACCATCCACATTCCCATATGCCATTGCCGCCCGCGAGCTTGTTTACCGACACCAACGTGCCGCGACCACATATCATTGCTGGCTCCCTTTCCCCGCACTGGGTCACGTACCGGGGCGCGAACAAAACTTGAACTGATTAGAACGCAACCGTTGGAGCGCCTTTCGCACCAAACCGCGTGGATAAGCGACGGAGACGGGAGAAACTCCAAAACTTTCCACCCCGCACACACTGAACCTGACGCAAGTGACGCATCCAGGCGGGCTTCGGGGCGAGCATTTTTCTCCCCCGTACCTGCGAAAATTGGTATAGAAATGTGTTGATAACCTCTCCGTAGCGGGCGAAAAGGGAATTGAAACCGGCTGCTCGCCACCGCCTACTAATCACCGCCTACCGCCTAAGCGCGTGTGTATTCTTGGATCGAGTAGGTAGAAGACGAACACACTCACACACAGTAGCGCCTCCCTTGCAAGGACCTTTCCATACCACACAAACACACATATCATAGCTGCGTGCGAAAGGTTTCGGGGAAAAACAAACCGTTCTATTTAGTCTGTTGTGGTAAGCCGTGCAACGAGGAGAAGATTTTTTTTACTGTCGAGGCCAGTATCAGTAGTAGTTACGCGTTAAGTGGACAATATCATCGCCTCGAGACACCGCACCACCGCCAGTGCCAGAGAGAAACAGGAAAAACAACAACAACAACAAAAAAAACAAAAAAAAACGGCTTGCTCCAAGTACCTCCAATCAAACGAGCATCATTTCCCAACGATCACACACACCACACACAGAGAGACACACGGAGGACACAAGAGACGCTCTGAAAAGGTGGCGGGTCGGTCGACGTGCAGATTAGCAGCAATCATCAACCAGCCGGAGCAATCTGTCAATCTAATCCTGCGAGCGCGCGCGCGAATAGCGTCCTCACAGTTGAGCCGGGGGGAAATTAAAGGTAGGTGAAAGCGGGGAGCAGCATGAATATCTTCTGTAAGCACAAACACACAACACACACACACACACACACACAATCTGTGAGCTTGATTGTGAAGTAGTAGAAGCGAAGTAGTTAAAACGATGCGAACTGCTGGTTGGAGAGTAATTCACAGTGGCAGAAGTTCACAGGAAAGGTTCATTTTAGTGCGCATGGTTTTTGGGTTTGACACGTTACCGTGGCAAAGATAATAGTTATGTTGAAGGGTTACAAGCAGCAATACATAATTATTACCTTGCTTGTGAAAATACTTACCTAGCACTCGACAGCACTGTTTTGTTAACACAGGTAGATCCCGAGATACACGGTACCTCTTTGGAGCGGTTTTATGGAGATACTTGGTTCTCCTAATTTGACAGGTCTGTGAACAAATTGTACTGCTTTGACACATCAATTGTTAGATAAATAAAAAATAAACATACTCCCTTAAATCCAATTTTATAAATCAATACAAAAGGTTGAAAATTGCATCCTTTTGACAGAATCATGTCACCGTACTGCTTCGAATTACGGATTCTTAAGACGTTTTTGGCATTCAATATTTTCCAACTAATTCAATTTTAATCAGCCAAACTCACTTAACTCAAATCAAACCTTCTAAATTTGAGGAAAAATAAGGATTTCCAATAATTTTACTCGAAACATCGCAAAATATCATAAAACTGCTACGATATTTTGATTCATATTCCGGACAGTTGCAAGATCATGTTTCAAATTACGGACGATTTGATTCATATTCCTAACAGCTTCAAAATTCCTTTTATAACCTTTAAATTTACACACACACTACACCTTTTTAGTGTTTGACATGTTTTAAGGTCTGGATACTTGATTCTGTATGTTGGTGTCCTCCTAGACCGACAGAACGACGGTCTTGCATGCAACGGGGTTTGGGAGCTGTTTTTTTTCTTGTAATCGTAGATACTGAAGAACTGCTACGCGAATTGTCGGTCTCTCGAACGGCCATCAATGCATTTGTCACATACATCTTCTAATATTGTTGTTTTCATGTTATCATCACTGTCTAAAAACATATTAAGCTGTCCATAATTTGAAGCATAACGGTAAATAATTAATTAAATTACTAAAACCTACCAGCTCAAGCAAGCATACACGCAAATATTCTGGCTGCAAATCGCAAAATTCGACTTACAGATATTCGAGATACGAGATTTCTTCTCAGTACGCATTAAGTGCGGGTCTCGGGAATGACCTGTGCAGCCTGTTCTTGAGCTACGCGGTTCTCAGCCGCACCGTTGTCGCAATGACCAAATATACAGGTTAATCTTTACGACAGGCATACCCGGGTATTTAACATTCGTTTTGTATGGGAAGTTTTATTTTTTATATTAATACTTCATTAACTTTTGTTGTATTGACAATTAAATTTTCTAATTTGGTGCAACACTACGGATATTGGTTTTATTTAACCAAATAAATGGTAATTTCAAAGTACCGTTTATGCTTTTCTTTTAGCTTTTTTTAAACCTCGACAATACGTTGTATCAAAGGAAGCCTTCAGTGCTGTTTTATGTGAAATGCTGTGATAGTGCCTTTTTTTATTTATTTTTCATAAAAAAATATTTGATTTTTTTTAAATGGTTTCATAGTCAATATTATCAAAATGTGTGATTAGAAAGTACAGATTTATAATTAGCTTTTTAGCGAGGAATTCTAATTCTTCCACACTTTTATTTGTTAGTAATTTTGCCTATAATTTAAAACACTCGGGAATCCAACCGTAGAGATTTGCTCCAAAATTTGTACTAAATGTGTACAATTTGTACAACGTACTTAATTAAATCAAAGTGATCCAATTAGAACAGACATGCAACTGCTGTTTAGTGGAGGCCTCATCATATGTTCACGCATCTTGTGACTTTGAGGCTTTTTGGACAGCTCGGAAACCACGTATCGGAATACCTCTTTCTTCACTTCATTGCTGAAGGTATTCTTTAGCTATGGTTATGCAAAAAATCAGGCTGATATCTTTCAGAAACTCGAAGAACTATGCGCTGTAAAAACAGTGGTGAATTGTATGAGACAGATAGAATGTCGTATAGTTTATTTTCATTAACAAAATGGCCACAAAGCTTGCCAATATTGACTGATGTTGTGCTACAGATTTAAGTTATAGTTTTTTGATATTAGCTTTGACAAATCGTTCAATTGGAACTTGGTGTGCCTTTTAACTATGTTTAGAGTATTAGCTCCGAACATTAGAATGGTTATACTTAGATTTCCATGTGTGGTTTTAGATATTGTTTTGGTTTTTTTTAAGCTCGCATAACCGAAGAGTATCCTTATCAATGTATGAAGACGATACGTGGTTTAAATAACTTTTCAGAAAGCTTGAAAGTTAGCTCATATCTGGAGTAATTAAAAGGAAATAATTAGATTTGTGGACCGCTAATTGCTTTGCTTAATGTAAGTTCATTTACATGTTCTCTTAATTCTATATAATGAAAGATTTATGGTGAAGAATTTGCCATCAATAGATTTGTGGGAGGATACAAAAAATAGATCAGATTCTATGTACAACCCTTAATGATTTTAGCCGATCAAAGAAGCAGAAGAAGAAGAAGAAGAAAAGAAGAAGAACGATCGACCATACACTAAAGATTATTTATATTTGTTAACAACAAAATGGTAGAACAAACATGCATATGTCCTTTTAGTTATTAATTAATATAGATATTAAAAAAATCCTTCCTGTCTGTTGAGGAGTTTATTTTTTTTTTTAATTTTTAGAACAGTTTGAAAAATTCGAACTCAAGCTGCAAACATTTGAACTATTACAAGCTCATCGGAATGTCAGGATTACGCAAGATTTGGTAATCTGGGCAAACATTTCCAAAGCCTTACCATTCTCAAACTTTTATTGGAGTCATGTTGATTCTTGAATAATGAGAAATTCCTTGGAGCGGAGATAATTACCAGGAAACAATGTCATAGGTGCTAGGTTTCACATAAAAGGTCATGTTAGGCAGACGCTGCATACTGAAGCACTATATAAAAATTGTACAGAGTATAATCTGTTCAGTAAGCTTCAAGATTCAACTTGCAACTCGGATCCTTCGTTTGAATTCGTTACTCTGTAGGTCAGAGAAAAAACTATTTTTTAGGAAATACTCTGCGTGTGTCTTCAAGATAAAGAAATAATCGAAGCGTGACTGATGCAATCGGGAAAAAAACATTTAAAATAATAAATTAGAAAATCGGTATGAATTTGATAATACTATTGTATGGGCATCCTTCTCTCAGAACATCTTGAGATGAACTCAACGGGTCATCGATAATCTATCGAGCCATTGCTGAGTTTGCTTTGTGCCGTACAGCTGTAGATTTCAGCGACAAAGCGAACTATATTGTGCACTCTTCATTTAGCCACAAACGCTTCTATAGAAACGGCATTAAAGAGATACTGTACTCACCGGCGAAGGTCATAAGGATCAGGCGTGCTTTGTCAGTAGCACGCCAGGTAGCGATACATATTTTATTGGCCACACAGCCTAATTACAATTGAAGTAGGGGACCATTTTTCCGATATAACCGCTATTTGCTGATTGCATTCTGGATCCTGTGCGTTCCGTACTAATGTGCATTTGTACTTTCATCCCATCCGTCACCAGCTCGCCTCGAGTAGTCGCTTTTCCCGGGCCTCGGTTCGGCCCGAGCTCTTCATCACTGAAACGCAGACACCTTTAGCTGGCCAAACAGCGCACACCGAAGACGGGAGAGATGAGCAGTTGCGTCTACCGTCCAGCACGGCTGCACCAGGACCAGGATACCGACCGCCATCTGCATCCGCAGCGTACCAGCGCCAGCCTGAACCGTTCGCCATGGTACCGTACCAGCTGGAAGTTCTTGCCCTCGTTGCCGTGCTAATCGGCATCATCGTCAACTCCTACATCGTCGTTATCGTTATCCTTACGAAACAGGTAAGCTTTGGGTGCGCGTCTTCGCAGTGTGGTACGTTTGGTGGTTTCAAATTTTAAATCGAGTGGCGTGTGCGAGGGCGATAGGTCACGAGATGATGCTCCCGGTTTGTAACGAATGCTCCCTAAATTCTTGGGGAAACGAACTTTGAAAGGTTTTGCTGTGCGGTGTCTGGGTCTGGGTCGCGTCGCTTAAAGTCTGCAAGCTCTTGGAACTTCCCCAAATCACGTTCTCACGCGCCTCGCTTGTGGTAATACCACTCCAAGACAGCACCTACAAAAGAGTTGAGCTCGAAAGCACACCCAGATTTTACAGAAATCAATCTTCAGAAACAAAACGTCGGGTCGAGAAGGGAGGGGGAAGGGGATGCATTCTTTTCCCTTGTCGCTTTTGGAAAAAGCCAAAAACCACCACAATTACCTCGTCACGACAGGGGAAAACGTGAAGTACGTTAATCCTCTATCTCACTGGGTATTGTTTGTAAGTGTGTGTGTGTATGTTTATGCGTACGTATGTGTACGTTTGTGTCAATGCTCGTCACCGCCCCGCTGGTTGACTGAACCTTCCAATGTATCGTATCAAGTTTCCATATTCTAACTGCGCGGAGCGCGCGGGAAAGGACCAGCATGCGACGGGAAAGAGAATCTTTGAAGGTTTGGAGAGGGGAGGTTTGGAGCAAAGTTCTGTCGAAACGCTTGTCAACCGCACAGCCACCCCCCAACCCCACCACCCCAAGCCCGCACACCCGCAACACAATTCAAAAGTCATCAAGAGGAGATGCCAAGATCCCTTCACCGTTGGCGGTTGCATTGAAGTGGCCCGAACACAGCGCCGGCACGAGTGGGTACACCACACACCTGTCCGGGTTGCACCTTGCTGGGTTGCCTACGAGCCCAATGGCTACGATGGGGCCGCGAACAATATTGTGTTTTGTCGCTGGGTGCCAATGTAGTGAGTCGCCGCCAGTGCACGCGCGTGTGCCCATTGTTTGCCCATTCCCATTCGATGGTGGGTGACGATGGGGCCTCGGTCGGGCTCGCCTTTTTTCCGCCCCTGTCATCTAAATTTCATTTCCCAACGGCTCTATATGAACCACCATTCCCTCCTTCTGATCCGCTTCGTCGCAAGCTAGGTGTAATCCAGTTTACGAGCACCGAGCTCAGAGGACACGCGGCTCTCCAATTTTACTGGGTCCTGTACGGTGTAAGTGCAGTTTTTTCTGTTGTTACTATCCTCGCTATTGTTGTTTTCGGTGGTGTTCCCCGTGCTCTCTCTCTCTACCCTCGACCACAAACAAGCAAGAAAAGCCTGGAACGTCGCGCACGCAGTCAACGAGCGGCACCGTTTTGTGAAATGAAGCGTGCGATGACAACCAAGCGACGAACGCCCGTGTGCCGGTGGAGACGCCCGGTTGCGGGTATCAATTAAATATTTAAAAGTCAAAATTTTCAAGACCTTTTCATACCGGCAACCCTTTCCAGTGGGTTCCTGCACGCTCCCTTCATGGTGCGAGCAGGCTATTTGCGTCCCAGGCACGGTCCGCCTCCGTCCCCGCAAGCCGTATCCAGCCGCGCCTCATTCTGCACGCGCGATCATTTCGGATTTAACGCGCTTTCATCGTATCCATCTCCAAATCCCTTTCGTGCACTCTCTCTCTCTCTCTGTCTCTCTCTTGATTTTTCTCCTCCTCAGGGAAGAGAGGGGCTTCCCTGTTTCCCAAAATCGAACACAGCAGTAATGTGGCAGGTGGGTGTGTGTGTATGAAAGCGTGCCAGGGATACGGAACAGATGGTCCGCTTCACAGGAGTTTGGTAAAAGTTCTCAAACGTCACATCCACTCCCCGGCATCGCAGGGAAAGCGGTATGTAGCGGAGAACAAGGGAAATGTAACGAGAAGGCGGTGAAGATGTACAGAAAATGAAGCGGTAGAGGCAGCATGGCCATCACTGAAGCAGGACTGATAGACACTTGGGAGCATTTTTCCTAGGCGCGTTCTCTCGCGTGTTTGAAGAAAAGCAACACCGCAAAAGAAAAAGAAAAAGAAAAACGAGAACACGGATGAAAGGAAGTGCTTCTCGAACAGCAAAAGGAAGCCCCACGGCCCCAGCCCAAGGAAAACCCCATGGAACGGAAAATTTATCAATAACATTCCAAACCCCCGTGATCCGCCGGTGGCTCTTTGCGCGCGCTGCTGCCTAAAGCACCTTCGTCCGTTCCGCCAAAAACGGGACAGCAATCGTTGGCCAAGGGTGGGGCGAAAGGTTGGGACGGAATAGGAAAACACACACACACACACATGCATGAGCAAAAATGAAAATCTTCAACCCACTCGCCCCCGCTTTCGGACCCGTTGTGTCAAACTTTTCACTCTCGAGCTCACATCAGCACACGGTCTGATATTCCTGAATTCTAGTCACAGCTTCTAGACGCTCTCCTTCTCTCTTTCTCTGTGTTGCACCATTTTTTTATGTTGCAAGTTCTTGGAACAGAGCAAGGTATGCTAGTGGCAACCCACTCCTTACACACAGACACACACACGGCACATTCACCGCATGTAAATCGAAGGTAAACCGAAAGATACAAACATCCACCGGAACATCCCCGGTGCGTTACTGCACCACTTTCTGATCCATGTTTTGTGTTGTTCTTTCGCCCCTTGCGTAAGATAAGCTTTCCGCATACCCCTTTAAGAAATTGCAACGGTGCGAGCAAAGATTTGCTTTCATCCGGGGGAGTTGCGAAGATGTGTTTGTGTGTATAAAAATATACATGTTGCTGATGGTTGATGACGCGCAACACCGCCTCCAGAGTGTTGCATTTCAACATCCATCGCGTTGGCAGAGAAGTGCGTTATTTTTTTTGCTTGAAAACTGACTTTTTCACTTTTGTCATCTTGCCAATGCTAGATGAAGCAGTAGGGAGAATAGGTTAATTTTGCACCACTGATTCACCAAAACCTCCCCCATTGAATACCGGCATTCCTTTTAGCGACGCTTCAACCGAAAGTGAAGGATGGCAGGGATAGGAGCTGGTTATTATATTTTGATTATTGCTCTTATTGACCGGTTATCGTGTTTTCCGCCGTTTTTTTATGTTTTTTTTTTTTTGTTGGTGTATCTATTTTAAGACCCCGCTCCTCTTGCTGTCGTACGTTCGTGGCACTTTCCTCTTGCTCCGTTTGCTATCTGCTGTTTAGTCGCTTCATTATTTTTTTCCGTTCGATCCCTTTCGGGCTGTTGCTGCTGGACCGATGCCGGTTTTGCCACCCGACACCGGTTTCGCAAAGCTCACATTGGTACAGGCATCGAATCGTCTGTTTTGCCGATTACAATACCCAACCCAAAGAGCCGCAGGCGATGTTTGGTGGCTGGTAGTGATGAAAAGGGAAAGCCACCCACCCAAACCATCAAGCGCAACCGATGGTGAAAATTTAATGATGCCCGTGTCCTTGCGAATCTTCCACGAGTAAGTTTTTTGTGTGTGTGCGTGAATGTTTGTGTGTGTTTAGCTGAACGTGTTTTACTTATTTCTGTGTTCACTTGTTTTCTTTCCTTTTTTTCTATCTGTTTTATCTTCCTTGCCTCGTTTTGCGGTGTCTCCACGCACCTACTTGACAAAGGATGGCAAAGGCAAGAATGGAAAGGAAGTACTCTATTCCTTCGTCCCCTGCCCCGAAAGCGGAACAGCAGTGTGGGATTGGGCGGAAGATGCCTTTTTTCCTTTCCTTTTCGAGCGTGCGTGCATGGGTATCGAGAATGGATCGGTGTGCCGCACGAAAGGCATCGAACCGTGCAGTCGGGCGTGCTGTCCCGTGGACCTGGCACACAAACCCTTGGTAGGGCCCGTTGGTTTGCTTTTTGGCATGTTAAAATCTCGTGCATTTTCTCCAATATTTTCTACACCGTAAATTTTGACGAGCCGGGGAGCGAAGGGGCTATCTATTTTAAGCTCCTGAAAAAGAACCACGGGAAGGGGCAGATTTCCTACCTGCTTGCGTCCAGCGTCATTGCGAATCATCGTCCTCGAACGCACAACCCGCACTCTAGCAGTAAAATCCGTCCCTTCGCTGAAGGGTTGGCGGTACGTGCCGGTTTGGAAAATCGTCGATACAATTCGATTCCCAGTGGCACGATTTCATTCGACTTTCTGCTAAGAACCGGCCCAGAAGAGCCACACCAGACCAGTGGGCAGGGAAGCCTAGCTAGCTAGCAAGAAAAAACCCCAACACGAGGTACCGAAATGAGATAAAAGTGTACGGGCGATGCGCATTAGCCGAAACGAGGAAAACAACTTCTGCTAAACCACACCGAAACCACACGGGAATTCTTGTAAATTCATTTTGTGTGTGTGTTTCGAGGCTTCATCCCTCCCTGCCGCTGCACCCTTCTCTTAAAGGTGTAACCGGGGCACCGCAAGCTCAAGGCTTTAGCAAAAGCTGTTTCCGTAAAGCCAACCAGTTGGTCGATTTGAAACCAAATATCACCAACCAACGCAGCTTCCGTTTGCCGGCTCGGTTTTCCTAGCTTGGATCGGTGAGTTTGTGGCGTCACAACACGCTTGCCCAGCTCTTTATCGAGCCGCCAGTGCGTACCTGTTGCTGTTTCGCTTGCGGTCTGTATCTTCTTGTTTTTCTGTGTTGGGCGTTTTCTCGATACGGGTAGCGCCGCAGAATAAAACAACCAAGCACCAGGAGGAAGGTTTTATTACCATCCAAACCGACCAGCACCAACATATCGCCCGGAACCGGACAGTTGATACCAAAAATGCTGGGTGTGCTGGGTTGTGAGGGACGGTGGATTGCTGCTGGCAAGAAGGTGGTGTTTGGTGATGGTGTGGGTTTGTTCTTCCGCACATTTGCAAAGACCAATCGGGCGGGCATGCCGCTGCGCTGCTGTAACGAATGCTCGGCCGAAAATTAAATAAATCAATCAATGTCGGAATGTACTCACCGAAAAGTTCGTCTCGAGGTTTTTGGCAAACCAGCGCCAGCGAGAGCTGGGTGACTGCTTGCGGTTGGACGGAAAGGCTCATCAAATCGCTCATAATGGCCAATTTAGGGTTTTACGTGCGTCAAGACGGTGTGCAAAGGATGGACGGAGGTGTGTGGCTCAGGTATGTTTCGTCAGTTTTCGGTCTGTGAATCAAGAAAAAAAGTAAAACGGGGGAACAAATTCAACGAAAAAAAAAATACAACTGAACGAACTCAACCATCCTCCCACCCCAGGGTGGCAAACTCGGCTAGATGTAATGTAGCCGGCGTACTCTCACACCCCCACTTGCTACTTCATGTCGTTGTTATCTGTGTGTGTAAGTGCGTACACTCTTTCCCTCAAGTTGATTGAATTTGATTTTCGCTCGGCGCCCGGGGAGCTACCGGGGAAAAGCTTGCCAAACTGCGGGAATAAAAAGTCCCGCGACGCGTGTCCCTGTCGCACTGGCGGAAAAAAAAGCAGGGAACCCCGTCAGCTTCAATTTCCATCACTCGATCTTTCGCGTCGAATTTGTTACTGCCCCCGTGCTGCTCGCTGCTGTGCGTACAAAGTGACAAAAAAGAGCGGAAGCTTTGCAAAAAAAACTCACACACACACACACACACACACACACACACACACACACACACGTTTGCGACAAAGCTCAGGCTTCGAGCGCGTGACAATCATCCGGAACGCCGTGCCGTGATTATGTGTTAGTGGCGGTGTTTGATTTTTTGACAAGCAAATCGATGCGCAAAGGATGAAAACGCCGAAGTGAGATCAATTTCAATTGGAAGTTGGCGTGTTTCCACTTACCCGGTGTCTCTTTTCTTCGTCCGCCCGGGCCGCTCGTTTTGTTTTGCTGGACGCGGCCTGGGCCCAACAGCACATGCACAGCAACAAAGTAGAGAGAGAACGAAACACAAAAAATACATATAAAAGCAATTCAAAATTTGACTAGCAGCAGAGAAAACAAAACACAATAAAGATTATTTGCGTAAAACCTCACCAAACATTGGCTAAAAAAACACACAGACAAACTCATCACTAGGCAGTACCTCTGTGCGGTGATTGACTAGCTCCGGGGCACCGAAAATCAAAACCACCGTTGTCAGTGTGAACCGACACTCTACCACGGTGACAGCGTACGCAACGTTAGGATCATCGTGTGTATGTGTGGGTGAGTTTGTTGAGTCCCCAGCCGACCGAAAATGGACCGAGTTGAATTGATCATTACCTATGCAGGAGGTGGATAAAGCAGAAAACCAAAAACGTTGACACCGGAGCGCTGATGGGCAAGCTTCCCCCCGCTGCTCCCCTTTGTAAAGCTATTTTTCACCTTATTTTATTGCATTACCTTCGGGTACGGGTCTCCGCGGCGGGGCTCGGCCAGGGAGATCGGGAGCCAATCATCTAAATGGAAAAATCAATCTAAATTGATTGAAGAGAGCTTTATTATGAGTGTTTTGCATCTGGCTGGGGGACATTTTTGTTTTTTCGTTGTTTTTTATGTTGATCAATGCGCACATTGTGTACTGTCAATTGCTCCTTTGCCAATCGCGCTCCTGTCGATCTGTGCCGCTTAATCGGAACTAGATTTATTAAATAATTCTTTTACTCTGTCTCTCGCACTGTTTGTTACTCACTTTCCCCATGCGGGCGTGGAATATTTACGGAAAGCAACGAAGTGTCTCATGCAAGTACGGGTGCATACTGAAATTAAAATGGCGAGCAAAAGGATTAAGTAGGATGTGCGAGTGCAGTGTTTTCGAGCGGCTGTAAGTACATCACAGGCACGCGCTGGCAACCCAGGAAGCGTCGGCCCAGATTCGATCTAGCCACCATTAATGCACCAACTATGGTGTGCGGGTATGTGCGGTTTTTCTGGTGTAAATGTGTGTGAGTGTGTGGGTGTGCGGGTAGATGCTATGGCAGCCATCCATCACGGCGCTCGGGATGTAATTACATTTGTCCTCGCTGTGTTCGACTTCCTCATCAACGCTCGGGAAAAGATGCACCGGATCCTCTGTCAAGTACGGCTGATTGGCTTTTATCGTCCGATCGCTTATGACTTTTCGCCTTCCCATTCGCCATTGTCGCCTGGGTTTGGCGGTGGTGTCAGTGAAAGACGGGGCAGCTTTTTCTGCCAAACCTCTGTACCGCAACACCAACCTAATCGGAAATCGTGAAATGCCTGTAGAGTGCCCGGCTCGAGCAGAAACACACAATGGAGAGGTGTTAATAGAGTTGAACGTATAATGGTGAGCAGGCTGTCCAGCATGCGACTTTTTTGACATTGACTGGTAGGATTTCACTCCACACGCTTTGTGTGGTGCGGGGTGGATCGATTTTTGGACATTAGAAAGGTTTTATGTCATTTTTTTTAGAACTAGCAATCATGTGCTGCTGTCAAATCTTCCGTGCTGGTTGGTCGCTTATTATTCCGAGAAACCACAGTGCTCCGGGAACGACACTGGCTGATGATTCCGCGAACTGCAAACTTCTGCGTATCTCAGCATTCTACGTATTGCTGCAGTTCCACAAACAATTCCAGAAACTTTGCCGCACCGCGGCCCGGTATTACATGGTGGCTGGATTTACAATGCAGCCGTCCGCTGACAGCACCTGTACCGCACCAGCAGGCTTCACGTAAAATGCAAATGAAATGCAGCGGTTCCGATCCTGCCAGTCGGCAATATAATTAGAGACATTCGGAAGAGGACTTTTTCGTTCGTTTTGCACAGTAAATCATTGCTTCACAACGCCTAAATTTATGCATTCCGCAGAACAAAAGCTGATTGCAATGCAGTAGCTGGTCGAGTGCAAAGGTTTGCTTTTTCCTTTGGATTGGAAGTTTTCCGGCACAAGTCGTGACACCATCTTTGACATGGATAGCGTCTGATGCTATGCATCATGTATTTTATAATCAATTGTCTTACAAATTTTAGTTTAAAAAGTAAGTTCGTGCATGGGTAAGCACTAGAAATTTGTTATGCAATAGCGAAGATGTTACCATGCTGCTACTAGCAGGCGGGAAAACATGTTTCGTTCACGTTCAGGCGTTAGAAACTTTAACAGGGATCATTTTTTACGTAAGACAACCGCCGGAGCGTTAATTAAAGCAACTACGCTGAACTTGAAACGTCAACGAAGAGTATCACTAGGTGCATTGCATACATCTAGGCGCTTGTATCTGCTTGCAAAGTATGCACAGCAAACATGTTCAACATTTTGGCTCAGATAAAAACGAAGACCTAAACGACACTTTGAAAGTGCAAAATGTTGCTCCAATTAGTTTGCTAGCACGTTCAGCAAATACTTTAGCAGCTATTTTACCACCGCGTAGTGGCAGTTGGCGTTCATTTGCTTAGAAAGCTCACACTAAAGTGAATGACGTAATGTTGTACCGGGGAAATTACATAAAACACAAACAACGAGCAACAAATCGAGGCTAATTAACTATCGGTTACACACAGCATCAATTCCTCCCGACTGTTTGCACTCGTACAGCGGAGAAGTAAAAAAAAAATCGCTTATCCCTTCCGTCCCATCAATTGCCAACAAAATGGGAGAGGAAGCTGCTGTTTGCACGAAACCAAATCAAAGCTAAAAGATGAAGCGAATGATTTGTGCTATAATTGCAACCAGCACTAACCAACCAACGACAGGCGGCAGCATCAGCACCACCACTACACCTTTTTTTTGCCTCCCTATACCCAAAACGGCACATCGATCGGGCTTTCACCACTCCAGCACGTTTCGCATTCGCCACCTGCCTTCAGCCCGTGCTCGGTGGCACGCTCCCCAACGCTTCCCACTAACTGTCGAAGCAATCATAATAGCCGGGGCGCTGCTGCTCGGTGCTGCTGTAGTTAGTGCGGATTTTGTTTGCATTGCGGATTACGCTCGTCTCGGCGCAAACAGACTGCATCCATTGGCGCTGAAAATTGGTTCGCCTCGTGCCTCGGTCGCACCGGGGAGGATTTTCACGCCCAACCAAACCATGGCAGCAGCGTACCACCGGAGCCTGCACTTTCCGCGTAACCACACCGAGAGTTAAGGCAAGAAACCAAATCCCGTTCAGATCCGTGGTTTTCCAGCCCAGCTGCTAAGAAAGGCGCACAGGGGTCACATTTCGCGTAAACTCTGCCGGACGGTGGAGATATTTTACGCCTGGGCGCAGGTCGACTTGCTTGTTGCTGTGTATGTGTGTTTTTTTTTGTTCATTGCTGCTTCTCCTTTCTTGGCAGCACTGTCTGGGTTGATACCTTCGCCAGAAAAGTGCTTTTTGCTTCACCGGTGTACATATTTCGTGTTTTTTTATATTTGCTAACGTGTTTTTAGCGCGCCTTTGCAATTCCGGTGAAAATGAAAATCGTACGCCTGAATTGCTACTATTTTACTACGCGAACGGTAACCTAGATGGCGCCCGGCTGGGAAGCGCTTTTTGCGCCTGCAAGGGCTGCAATTTCCCAGCATAGAGACCATTTTACCTACCCCAGTTAATGCCTTTCGCTTGCTGCTGTGTCGTTATGTGCCTTTGTCGTACGGGCACGATGGGACGACGATTATTTATCGTCCACCCAATCGGTCGGCAGATACATACATATTGGATTTCCTTACTCGGTGTATGTCTTTCCGTCCGGTGCGCACCCCCCGGGAAACGGTGGAGGGGCGCGTGAAAGGGGGCCAATTATCGGGCAACCGGGGCGGCTGGTGACCAATTGCAACGATTGGCCCGTTAACAACGGGGTGGCACGATTTATTTCCCTCGTGCAGACCGGCGAGACCATTACCGGTGTGCTGAGGCGATTAATTTGTACAGGTTTATTGCACGCTTAGGTTATTGGCTGCTACCTACCGCCCGGTGTGCCGACGGTACGCCATCGGCAATGCGATTCGTAAGCCTCGAGCAAAAGTGCAACTCTAATGCGCGTCTCCGCGATTGTCAAGCCGGATGCACTCAGACAGCATCTTTGTGCCTTTGTGCAGAATGGGGGGGGGGGGGGGGCATGTTATCACATTTCTTATTTTTCAAACGTCAACAACTTTTAATTGGTCCGTCTGTTGCCGCAGGAACTCTCTGTCGGTGTTTTGTTTGTGCGGTAGGTTGTGTGTGAGCGTGTTTCGTTTCTTTATTCCGAGGGCTTTGTTCCGCCCTGGTTGCGTCGTTTCCCAGGAAACCGAAACAGCTAAGAAGCTTTTCTGCTTGCCACTGCTAGCAGGTCAGCTAGCTGCCCGGGGAGCAGGGTGCAACTAGTTACCATAATTGAAGTTATCCGTCTAATGAGCTGCCTCGATCATTGCTCGCTGTCTTTTTATTGTTTATTATTATTATTCCTCTTTTTGTTGCAGATCACGTTCGCCAGCAAAATACTGTTGCTGCATCTCGGCGTAGTGAACGCGGTACTATGTCTGTTCTATCTGATCTTCTACGGCATGAGCCTGCTCCAGCTGCTGCCGGTAGCGCTGGACGCGATGGATGTCGCCTGTCTGCTGTTCGGGCTCTGCTTCAACACGCTCCACTCGATCGCACTCTGGACGCTCTGTGCACTGAACTTCGATCGGTACTTTGCGATCGCGACGCCGCTACACTACGGGACGTTCATCAACACGAAGAAGGTACGGTTTTTGGTGTCGGATGCTACCTTCTCTATCATTATTGTACATTCTTATTAGATTGTATGCCGAACTTCTTCTTTTTTAAAGCGTGTGGTTTGATTTTTGCGATTCACTACTTGTATATTTGTGCAATTTCCATTACATTTGTAAAGCCTATTCTAGCATTAAATTTATATTTAATTTTAATTTAATTTAAAAATCTTAAAAGTATTTCAAAAACATATTACAGAGAATTAGCCGATTCACAAACACCTGTTGACACTTCTTGAGGCCCACATAAAGGACGATATGTAAAGCTAGAGTTTCTTTTAGCAATCATAATTTTGATCTCTTCTTCTTATTCGTCTTTGAGGAGCAGGGTACTATTTCATTTATTTATTTCACTTATTTATTCAGTTTAATAGACCTTATTGGCGCTTTCAAACGAAAGTACACCCTGAGGCTTAACCTAAATACTAACAGTAACACAAGAAGCTAGCGTGCATCACGAACACTATTGAGGAACTCAGTGCGCGACATTCCTGGTTCGAACGTACAGCATACAGCATTGAACTTACGACACACCACATAGAGAGGATCGCGGTGGCTGGAACGTGAATGACGGTTCTCAATGGCGATCAGATTCCGGGATCGAAGCGTTCTTGCAGGAGCGTAGAGGTTGATTGAAGCGACCAGAGTAAATCCGAAATGAAAGTAGTTTGTGCATCACGATGGCGTTGTTCGAGAGAATCAATGCCGAGCAGGGCACAGCGTGTATGGCACTCATTACCATTCCAGCGGCTAAGGGCAGGACGACACTAGTGGCTTTAGGTTGGACGGACTCAAGGCGAGCTATTTCATGACATGCGGATAGGCACCAAACTACGGATGCGTGTTCAAGCGCAGGACGCACTAAAAATCAGTACAACATTTTTTGACTATCAAGTCACGGAACTCATGGGGCAGCTTGGAAAGAAGGCCTATCAATTAATTGCCTCGAGGAACCACGCTGACCATCTGGATGTTGCACTTAAATTTAGCGTTCAATATTGCTCCGAGGTTGCAAACACTGTTTTACGCTCTAATATTCTGCCGTCTCTTTTATAGTCGAGAATAAGAGGCTCACGCAGTCGACTGAAAGTAATTGTGACGCATTTATCTATGCTTAGATTTAGGTAAATATTGAAGCAACATGAGGAAAACTGGACGAGGATCCTTTGGAGTCGAAATTGATCGGATGGATTCTTAACAGGCAGGAAGACTTTAATGTCGTATGCATATGAGAGGTGACAGTCAGAAGGAAGAATAAGCGACAGGTCATTCACGTAGAGTATGAAGAGCAGTGGTACAAGGTTGCTGCCCTGAGGGAATCCGAGGGGGTACATTTAGGGGACGAGACGAACATGTCACAAACAAAACTCTAGTCAGGCAATTAAAGAGTCAGGGAGCCAACTCCCTGAAGTATCCAGCTTTTTGACTAGTATCGAATTAGGGATGCTGTGAAATGCTGCTCGTATATTCGTATAAACAGTATCGACTTGCTAGCCCTCATCGAAAGCAATGTGGCAAAGGCTGGTGAATTGCACGAGGTTCGAGGATGTGCATCTCTTGGGAAAGGCTTTCGAGACTTAATTGTATACTATCGATTCTAATGGATGGAGAACACGGCTCGAAGGCTCATAATGGTATATGTTGAAGAGCTGCATTAATTTGATCTAGATCAATGACGTCGGGTGAGAAGGTGTCAGCAAAGCGCATGGCAAAAATATCGCACATTTCGTCCTGTGGACGAAAATGCGATCTTGCACAGGTGAAGACCTGATTTCCGACAAGGTGGACCGCAGCCAGGGAGCGAGCATCCTGGAGAATTGTTGCCGGGCCGGGCCATGTCACATCGACGTGCTCTATCGTGAGCAGGCAAACAAGAGAGAGAGAGAGAGAGAGACAGAGAGAGACAGAGAGAGAGAGAGAGAGAGAGAGAGAGAGAGAGAGAGAGAGAGAGACGTCGTGTGTAATATTCTATGCTCGAAAAATATCTATTTTATAGAAACATATTGTAAGATATACTGGTCTGTTTAGATTTCCGACTGCTCCAGTCATGTACCTCGTGTTCGTCTATAGCAGAACTCGATTTTAAGGGTATACAGGTAGTGTCCGAAATACGCGCTGCCTGATGTATGCTGATTCTGAGATGAGCGGATTTTAAAAATTTGGTAATTTTTTGGTCAAATTCTAATGGATTGCAGGAACGTCGATTGTGAAATCCAAAATAAATATATATTCTGTTATATTTTTCAAATCAATTAAAATATAGTTTAAATGTTCAGTCAAAATCATATCGAATAATTGATATCATTAGCAAATCACCAACTACAAGCAAAAATTCGCGCGGTGGTCTCGTCAACTGCCCGACTTAAAAACATGCCCGTCGTGGGTTCAAGCATAGAATGGACCGTCATCCCGTAGCAAGGGCTGACTATCCCTCAGCGTGCTACTGAATAAGTCTCGAAAGCCTATATAGGTCGGCTTGTCGGGTAGGACATAGCATCAAATGCTACTACTTATATACTGCCAAATAGAAAACATATAATATACTGTGGCGAAATTAGGATATGGGGGGCCTCAAGCGGTGAAAAGAGGAAAGGGGAGGTCTCCGGTAATTGTTGCACATAAAATTATTAATAGGTTTTTATAGAATTGAGATATTGATTTGAAATTTAAGGAGTTCCTGGAAAAACATACTTCCTTTCAGTTAAAAAAATGAAATGTATAATTTGTATAACAATTTCTTCCAATTGGTGTCCCTTCTTTAACCACCTACCCGCATAGGTCATACATTTTGTTTATTTGCCTTTTCACAGCTTAAAAGCGTTTCTGTTTGGTTCTAGTAGTCGTATAGATTTCAAATATATTGCAAATATATGTTTTAAATTATATGTTTATTAGAATTCTTAATTATATTTTTCTTCGTTTATAATATATAAGAATTGCGTTAACCTAAGCCGATAATTATCATGAAAAATACGTATACTCGCACAGAATACTGCCAACTCATATACACATTGAATTATCTTCATACATCGGTACAAGTTTATACAATTAAGGAAAACGTTTATGTGAAAAATATACATAACACAGGATTTAGAAACAAATCTTATTTTCTATGTATATTAAACAAAAGAAAAATACATCTTCACTAAAAATTTGAAGTCTACATACTAAAACCAAAGAGAAATACTTTTCAGCTGTGAAAGTTGCCATAGAAAATGTTTAAAAATGTTCGCGACCGCTCAGTCCGTTCAATCCGCCACTGCTCATATATTCGATGTATTTTTAATTAAAACCACAAACACAGAAAATCGAATTTGGCAACCTTTACATGCGAAACAGTAAAAAATGCTAGATTGCATATATTCAGGCGCTTAAAAACCTGTGTGCATTTAGGCGCTTATATGAGAGTTGCTATACACCGGGGCACTTAATCCATACAATCCATTATCTAGCTAGCATTATCACATCTCAAATCTTACATAGAACATCTAGATCAAATGAAAAGTCTTGAAAAAAAACTGTCAAAATACACACGCAACTTACCTGCACCCTATCGCATGTGACTTGACCTGCCTATTTCCTTTTCTCTTTCTCTCTCTCTCTTTTCTAAATCTATCCTTTTTCTACTACGGTTCTCGGTTAATTGCCATTATCTGACACCTGGCGCCATATGCTTCATATCCTTCCTCTCCCTCACGCCCTTCGGCTATCTTCTGTGCCCCACGCAGCAGGTCCTGATAACGCTCGGTGCCGGCTGGATCGTCTCGACGCTGTTCAGCCTGCCGCAGGCGGTGCGTATCTCGGCCTATAAGTTCGACAGCGACTACAAGCTCTGCCTGCCGATCCTGCAGACGACCGAATCGCTCATCTACAGCATCTGCTTCGTACTGTTCACCATTCTGCTACCGATAGTGCTGATACTGGGCTGCAACATGAAGGTAAGTTAACCGTTTCCCCTCGATAGCATTATCAAGTGCCCGGTGTAATTACGCCCTGACCGAGTGCGCCCCCAACCAGCTACGAAATGTCAAACTGGACACACGCGAACCAGGGACAGCAATCAGGAAAGTCAACCATCATCCTCGTACTTCCCGGGTGATTCCCGTCTAAACCGTTCGCCACTGAACCATTTGGTCCGGGAAAATTCTTGCGTGATTTTACGACACCTTCACCCCGTCCCGATGATACCTGGGCTAGAGATTAGGTTCAGTGCGGTCTCCTATATTTAGCCGGCATTTCGAATAATGCCGTATTTAATTAGGTGCCTATCGGCAACCCCGCCCCTGCCGACCAGTCCCGACTTTTCGTCTAGAAATGTATCCAAAAGCTGCTTATTACTCGCGGGCTCGCACGTGTGTGTGTGTGGCCCAAAACGACAAAAGGATAAAAGGAAAAGGGCAAAAAACACCGACCAAATTTCGAGCTCCTGTGTGAGTGTGGTTTTCTTTTTTTTGTGTGTGTGTTATTAGTTCACTTTCCTCCCAACTGTTCGAAATGAGTGGGAAAAAGCACACACACAAACACATACATTGATATATACACTCATACACAGTACTCAGCTCATGAATATGAATGTGCGATAAAACTTCAAAAAGCTCCAGCCCCGGAGATCACGGGTGCCGCCGGGCGGGCGTAGTAATTGCGCCCGAATGGTAGGCAACCGGCGCTGCACGCGTCACCGGTAGATGCCGAAAGCGGGAGCGCCTGCCTGCCGGGCGGTTTTGGGATCGAAAGGCAAACCATCATCGCCATCATCGTCGTCGGAGCTTACCATTTGCATCCTACCTGGTGTGGAAAGGGGGTTGCATGGAGGTGGTCGAACGCTTGCCTACCGGATGCTTGCATGATTTCTCGCTTTTCCAATTTTGCGCTCCGGGCGGGTGACGGGCGGGACGGGGCAGCCATTTGTTCGTTTTGTCACGACTTGCAGGCGAATCTTGTGGCCCACTGGAGGTAGGCAGGGGGCGTGAGTTACTGTGCGGGAGCGGGTCCCGAGAATCGATAAATCGATAGCGGGCGATATATTTTAATCAACTTCCCCAATCGTTCGTGCAATCGTGGGCACTGCAGGTTATGGTAGTACCTTTGGATGTACTTTTACCTTTTCCCTGTGTTTCTGTTTTTTTCTTTCTCTCCAGCCCTGCCGCTTACTCTCTAATTCCACGAACTTACTCATACACATATCCGTTATCCAGGAAGCGGGGAGGAGGGAAGGATTATACCATTCCCCTGGCAAAGGAATTGTCGTGAACCTTTCCTTCAAGGTCGAAGCTGTGGCTGCCAAACAGATCGCCTGACGGTGTAACCTTCACCTTACGACTGTACTGCGGTGACTGTGCATGAACTTTCAACTCGCTCACTGCTGTACTGTTCAATATTAACGAGCTTGATTCGTCCCTTCTTAATTAGCCTTCGAGATCGAGTTTCAATATCCACGAGATCATTCTGGTCGTTGTAAAAGTCGAATGTAAATCGTGACAATATGTCTTCCTTAACTTTATTTGATTGTTACATTTCATTGATTTGATGGTGGTCTTCTTTTATCTCCTCTCTTCTCGGTTAGCTCTGCTTTTAATCAGTCTTGTACAGTGTATTTTGGATGGCATGATCTTCTCTTGTCTCTTTAGCCGGTCTCGTAGTACAGTCATCAACTCGTACGACTTAACAACATGCCCGTCATGGGCTCAAGCCCCAAATGGACCGTGCCGCCATACGTAGGATTGACTATCCTGCTATGGGGGGATCAAAAAGTCACTGAAAGCCAAGCTCACTTCACTAGTGGGTACTGGCAGGCCCTTGACCG
This sequence comes from Anopheles gambiae, assembly GCF_943734735.2. NCBI lineage: Eukaryota > Metazoa > Arthropoda > Insecta > Diptera > Culicidae > Anopheles > Anopheles gambiae. The sequence goes on along the minus strand of NC_064600.1, from coordinate 15,942,898 downwards.
ACAGCGGTTGTTGAGCCAAAAGAAGAAGATCTTCTCTTGTTCCTATGTTCCCAAACATTCCAGAAACTTTGATCTTTGAACTTTAAAGTTAAACGATGGACTCTAAAATCTAACAGGCTTTAATAACAAAGGAAATTCTACGGATTAATGGTACATACTTTTGTTTGGGGTCTGAGGTCCTCTGGGCGTTTATCATATCTGCAATTGAAGAAATCATTCCGCAGAATCAGTGATCTATACAGTGGAACCCTTCATAACGAGTTTTTCGCATAACGAAGAAATCTAAATGTTCTACAAATACCCCTCTGAACTAATAATATCTCGCATAACGAGTGATTTTATGTTTGTTCCCGATAGGAAATTGTGATCATTTAGAGAGTTTCAATACCAATAATCGTTAAATATCAGGCTATTTCCAAAAAAGGCAATGTATAAGTGTGGATGAAAAGGAGGTGACACATTAACGCCCACTGCCAGTCCAAAACTCACGAAGTCATACAACAATCGAAAAAAGCCGGGGCAGGCTCAGGCTCAGTCATACAAAATCATGAAAAAGTCTGCGCCCTTGAGGTGAGGTAGTGTCTTCAGTTTAATTGCTCCATTTCTTTCCTTCTTATTGGACAATTTTGTCGACTCTTCGGCTTCGGCCGAGGAAGTGGGCAGGAAGTGGATTTTAGTGTGAAGTGTACCTCCCTAAGAAGCGTGTGTTGTACAAGTGTGAGGTGTATTGATGAGTGTGTTCTTGCATGAATTCTTGATCTACTCGCTCTTAAAGACTTGATTCTCGCTCTTAAAGACGAGAATGCTGATTCTACGAATTGATCAATGCATTACTGTCGCTACTTGGAAGTGTTCCGTATGGTCATGATACATATAAACCTTATATACCTCCTCTTTTTTGACCTGGAACCAACTATTTCACTTTTCATACAATTTGTATGACAAAGAGTCTCTCGCATAATGAGTTTTTTGCATAACGTGTGAGTCATTGGGACGAAATAAACTCGTAATTTAACTGTATTTTAAATCTTTTAGTCCTTGGCATAGTTCTTTGGCGATGTTCTCCGTACATTTGGGAAATACCTCACATAATTGAGATTTGTTTACAACTGTACAACATCAGTCATCTTCACGACGTGATGCTCTCGCTTAAATGATTCAATAAACATACCTCCTCGGATCTATGCCAGGCACCGAAATAATGGGCTAGTTTCATCTCCCACAGGTACTGATGATCGCCCGTTACCAGCGCAATCGGATCGCGTCCGCCATCCTAGAGGTGACGCTGTCCGCCCAGCTCACCATCACTCACCAGCGCAATCCGTTCTTCGTGCCGAGCGCGACCGGTGCCGGTCCGGCCGGTTCCGGCCCGGTGGCCGAATGCAAACCGTACACGCAAGCCTCGAACCAGAACAATCCGGCCGCGAACGTGATACAGCTGGTCGGGTCCGCCATCCTGTTCCACTGTCCGTACTACCTCGTGATCCTCTGGAACAGTGTGCTCCCGTTCGTCGGCAATGGGTGGCGCACGCCCGCCCTGCTGCTCAATCTGGCCTCCTTTCTGCTGCTCCTGTCGCCGACCATCAACGCGATCCTGTACGGCGTCCGGAGTAAGATCGTGCGCCGCTCGTTCCGCAACATCTGGCGCAAGCAGAAGCAGAAGATCGAAATCCACTACGAAATCCAGGCGCGCACCCCGTCGACCTGCGGTTCGCGGCGCCCGTCCCTCAGCGGTACCCAGTTCCAGCAGCAGCAGCTCCAGCAGCAGCAGCAGCCGCTGCTGCTCGCGTTCGCCGCCGAAACGAGCCGGCCCGGTTCGGCCGACACCCGGTCGGAGGTGGGCCTGGAGCCGCCGGACGGCGGTTCCCTCGAGGCACCGTCGCTCCAGTCGCCGCTCGGGCGCGTCAAGTTCGGCAGCTGTTCCGCACTGAGCGGGCCGCTGTTTGTGGGCGGTGCGGCACCGAGCGCACACCACGGCGGCAGCGCCGGACCACGGCCAAAGATCACCATCACGAAGATACTCACGGACGAGGAGCTGGCGGTGCAGACGCCACCGCCGCCCCCGTCGCCCAGCTCGCCGACCGCGTTCGAGTTTCACCATCACCACATTGCGGCGGCCGCCGTCGACGGTGGGCGGCTGCCGGCGGCTCTGGTCGCCACGATACCACCGATGATTAGCACCACAGACAATCTCAGCGTCGCTGGACAATCAGGTGCCAAGCTGCACCCCGCCGCACCCCTGTCCGCCGGTCTAGTCTGTCTCGAGCCGAAGATATCGTTTCGGAAGTTTTCCTCGCTGCAGGAAATTTTAGGCAACGGGACAGACTAGCAAGGGTAACCGGGCGAGACGGGCGCGGCCAGGTGAGCTATTATACACCTACCCTCTTATACTATACACGTAGAGAACATAGACATATATACATATATACCTAAACGTATATACTATTACACGTACCATTTAGATGTGAAGCAAACATTTACACTGCTGCGCAGGGGGAGAGCTTGCGCACTCACCGAGGCCCACCCTGGTGGACCGATTAAGCAGCTCGGTCAAAAAAGGAGGGTGTGGGGTGTATTTAGCAGGGAGGCGCGACAAGCTTGATGCCTCCTTTAAAAAAACGGAAATATATGTAATGAGATGAAAAACTGCAGTACAGTGCGGTTACGAAACAAAAACGATAAAAAAGAAGAAAAAAAAGAAACAAACAAACGAAGTAGAAGCACCCTTGCAAACAACTGTTAAACTGTTCTAGAAGAAAAAAATACTTTCTTCGCTCGACGCTTTGAAAAACAAAAATAAAAAAGTAATGAAAAATTATATCGCAACAATTAAAACACTAGAGACACCCCATTTGCGGGGTGAGTGATGGAAACGAAGGAATTTAAACAAAACCAGAAAAAAAGAACAGAGAAACTTAAAACCACCCACCCGATCAGAGCCCACACGTGGTAAACGAAACAATATTTAAGAAGTAAAGAGGATGGGGAGAGATAGAAGCTCGTGGAGTATATATTTCATTGCACGTACAAATCATGTTTGAAACTTTAGGACAACAGCAGCCGTTTAGCAAAGTAGTAGCGCAAAACCAAAGCAGAAAAAGGAAAGGAAGAAGAATGAAGTATTCATGAAGAGTAATGAAGTAAAAACGTAAAACGTTGTACAAGACCTAACCAAATAAACCAAAGGAAACTAAACTAAAGAGAAAGAAATAGAGTAAAAGAGAAAAATAAGAAGAAGGGAGGAGAGATAGAGAAAGAGAGAGTGAGTGTGTGTGAGAGAGAGAGAGAAAGATAGAGAGAGATAGAAAGCAAACGAAATGCGAGGTTATCAGCAAACAAACCCTCCTAGTTCACGTCAGAATAGAGTTTAGGTTATTGAATGCTGAAAAAAAAACGGAACGGAAGCTAGAGCTAGGGCATATCGCTGATAATTGATGAATTTGCAGGTCAGGTTGCCCGGTCCTGCCAACTTTGCTCCATATAATGTAGCAAAAAAAACCACCAGAACAAAAAAAACTAAAAGAAAACAGAAAAACCGATGGAATAAACTACAAGGAAATGTTTTGTGTTAGCTCATATTTATGTGTTTGATTTTATGCTATTCTTCATACAACTTTGTTCGGCAGCTGCTGCATTATTTCTGTTCGATTTTTGACGTCCCAGCTGACACACTAACAAACGAAAGCACTTACGGGTATGTGTGTCACAGTGTATGCGGCGCGAGAAATTCCGCCACAGAGCGGACGTACCGTGCACCGTGCAGCGTCGTGCTCGAAATTAGCGTTAATTATGCATGCTTCCGACTCGGCGTGGCACGGTCGCAAACGCTAAGGGAACACAACCAACAAGCACAACAAAATAGAAAAACACCCACACACACAAAACAAACAAAAAGCCAACGCCAAACGAGCATTCCGGAAGCCCCGTGTAATTGTTTTAAGTCCAAACGTTTGCCTTTTCCCGCCATTTCCCGTGGTTTTCTCCTGTTGCAGGCGAGGGTAGAACGCGTAATGTGAAGATAGCTAACGATGGTAACGAAAAAAGAAGCACACACACATACACACACATAAACATACAGAAGCTCCACAAGCTGTATTCTGCACGCAGTACGTTGAGATAAAAGGCGTACAAGAACTGCACTGATATCAATTATTAAGTCTGCTGGTCCTTGCACGTTGAGTTTTTGGAACACAGTAGCCCAACTACAGACACACAATCACATACTATATAGATAAAGACAAGGATAAAACGAGGGAAAGGAATGGTGTACAAAATGCAAGTTACTACATACGTGAGGAAATTCCATCGACCAGCGAACACAAAACGAGAAAGAGAGACAGAGAGAGAGACAGAGAGAGAGAGAGAAAGAGAAAGAGAGTGAAGAGAGAAAAGGCGAGTAGATGTGAACTACTAGTAACCATCGGTTATAAATAAGTAATCAATCTCCTCATCCTTTTCCTCGTGCCTACTCTCGCATTTTGGTCAACCACTCCAGCCATCAACCTCCCGGACAGGCAAGAGCTTTAAAAGTTTATTCGATTATTTCACTTTATCGGAATTTACCCTCCGATGGGCAGATGTGTATGCGTGCATGAATATGTTTTACGCTATCGCGGTGCACGGCGAACCACACCCGCACACAAGCTGAAGGTCAACCGAGGGCCCAAAACGTGCTTCCCCACTGGTGGCTTTAAGTTGGACGAATGCCGCTCACAGTTGCGTTACGCTCGCTGGTCCAATCGAACCGAGCATTAGGGGCGTTAGCCAGAGGTTAAGGGTGGTGGTTCGAGTCCCGCTTTTTCCACTCCCCACTGGTCGTCGTTATCATTTCAGCACCCACACACTATCCGTCACAAAAAAGGATATATTGCATATTCGAGAATGCTTTCTTGCCCCAAGGGCAGCATGCAGGGATAGGATGCGATGAAAAGAGGTCGCTATCTTTGTGTGTGTGTGTGTGTGGGTGTGTATAAGGGCTTTCATCTCTCTCTGTCTCTCCTTTAGCAGTGAGACTATATTAACTTTTTCCGACATGGATTAAAAAATGAAGAATGTCAACAGGTCGCGCTATTTTCTCGTCATGTTTTCACTTCTAATATTGTGCGGGTCCATTCCGTACCTACCACCCATCCCTCCCTCCCTGCAGGCAACGTACACGGCGGAAAAACGGGAAATTCTTATTTAATGTGCAACCGTTTAGCGGAGTGCATGGTGGCAAGCGGCCACACTGCCCCGCAGTCTGTGCACGAAGCTCCAGCGCAGATGCAAAAAAAAGCAGCCCCGCTTGTGAAAGTGCAGTGCATGTGCGGTAGAAAGTTGGAGGAAAGTAATTTAATCTTTTTTTCGCTCTCTCTTTTTTTCACTGCTGTTGCTCCTTTGCCCTTCCCCTTACTAGGCAGGCTCGTCGACCTCGCGGCAAACCCGACCCTAGGACTAGGAATGGGATAGAAATTTAATCGAAAATGTTACGAGCCTCCCGGTCTGCCTCGGCACCCCCGCCATCCCGTACACCTACCACCAGCTCGCTTCGGCAACAGGAAGTGTCTATTTTTAGCCGCGGTAGTGGCGGCGGCGCGACTCTGCCACCGTCACCACGTCACCGCCGCCGCCGGAAGTGCACATCCATCAGGTCGTGCACCGAAAAGCGCAACTCGCATAGACACAGTGTGTGTATGTGTGCGGTCTGTAATCAACTTTCCGACCGCACGCTGTACTAAACACCAGTGGTAAGTGGTGTGTGTGTGTGTCCCGAAGCCTGCTAAATAATTTACCCCCCGCTCAATAGCATCCCATCTAGCTTTCGTATCGTTTTGCGTTTTTCATGTGCATGTGGTGGCGTTTGATGTCATCTTCCTTTCTCTACCGCCATTCTCCTCCATTTACGCCCTGTTTAAGGAAAGGTCCAGCAAGGAAGTGCAATAATGTGACAGAAACTCTCTCTCTCTCTCTCGCGCTGTTCATTTATAGCACGACCGAACCGAACGGAACGGATATGAAAATGTGTGCCTCCGTTCGGCGGTGGCTGGCAATTATACACGCACCGGAAGCGTGCCGGTTGCAGCACGGCGTACGCTGCCTCCGTAGGTGGATACAAAAATAGGCTCCATTCCGCCCACTTCTTCCCAGCTGTCGGAGCAACCGAAGGTGACCAGTGCAAATAGACCAGCTTGTCACCTGTACGCTAATGCCCGCAAAGGCACACGCGTCCCCCCGGAAGCGGCCGAGCAGAAGATTGCTGCTAAGTGCGAAAGACAACACACCAGGGCAAGCGCGCTTCTCACCTTGAACTGGGGATGCGATCGAGCGTTACGCAATTGCGAAGCTCCGACCAGCCGACCGGGGGAACGGCCACATGTGCACACTAGGCCAAGACATCTTCACGAAGCTGGTGACGTGCTGGGCGGCCTGTGCTTTTGCTCCCGGAACCGTCTAGATCGCCGTTATCTGCCGTCTAGCGGTCGCACTAAATTTTGATGTGTCCAAAACGCACAGGAGACAAGCGAGGTAGAGGGGAAGTAATATTACAACAATAACAACAAAAAAACCCATCACACGCCTCAAGAACGCCTCAATGGACGGCTTCTTATCACGGCATGGAATTCATTCCATTTTGACTAATACCTTGAGCGCCCTCGACCCGCCGACGGTCAAAAGCTGCTGGGGTATCTTGCCGCCCTCGTTGCACCATCGGACGCGCCGCACAATGTCACGATCGTGGTCAGGTGGGGGGGGGGGGGGGGGGGGGGGCACTGTGCCACTACCCGTTCCCTGTGCCAAGACATGCACAGAAAACGCGCTTTACTAGAGCGAGGGAGATAAACTACACAAATTCACCACCGCCACCAGCCAACGAATTAGGTCATGAAAATGACGGAAAACACCATGTGAGGCGTGCGTTCTTGCGGATAGGAAGCAAGCGAACGCCCCCAAAAAAACACGGCACCCCCTAGAGCTGGACACGGCCGTTCGAAGGGGGTTTCGGTAGCGTTCGGTATGACGCGACACGGCAGCATTACACAAGACGCGACCGAAAATAAAACGACGCAACCAATAGCAACCGTTGGGCGCAGAGGAAACGCAGGACCAGTAGGTGCTCCCCACCCAAAAACGGGGCGAAAAGAACGGCCCAAAAAAAAAGACAACAAGGGTGGTAAAAATATCGTATCCCCGCTCTATCGAAAAGAGGGTAGATGGGGAAGAGCAGAAGAATCCAACAGGCAGTGTCGACCGATAGAACGGACGCCATGACCGCACCACCGGGCAGTGCGCTGGGTGGAGGATGAGGCTGAGCCGAGCGATCACTGATTAGCGATCGGATCCGTCTGAGCAGGTCGTGGAGGAGATCTTTTTGCGGGGTTGTTTTCTTTTTCAAATTGTATTCTGTGCTACTGCTGTTGCTGTTTTTGGTGGTAATAGAGGCAGCCGGCCGCGGTATCATCGCAGTCAGACTTTCGGCCACTTCGGCAGCAACTCTGCGGCGGAGTACACTCGGCAGCGGCGTGCCCCGGAAGCAGCTTCGAAACCGCGCGCGCATATTGGCACTACACGTGCGCTAGAGTGATCGGTGTCCGGTGTTGCGATTCCCCCGTTCCCTCTGTAGGGATTTTCGTCAGTGATTGTTTTGGTGATTTTGAATTGCATCTTGGTGCGTGGATTGTTTTTTTTTTTGTGAGTTATTGTTGGATCGATCGTCACCTCAGCTGGAGCACAAACATCTTCGTAAAGGTTCCTGTGCGATGGTATTGTTGTGCTAGTGTGTCCAGCGTCCATTTCCAACCATCCCTTGGCCGAGCCATCGCACAAACGCACGCATCATGTTCAACTGGTAAAGTACCATCCAAACCAACATTGCCATCATCGAGCCTGTTCCAAGCCTGCACCGTTCAAACCTCAATCAAAACGGCACCGCACCTCGAGCAAGAGAGCGCGTCACGTGCCCAATCAATGGATGCCAACCAACCGCTCGACTCCAAAGTTTACCACATCCGGCGTGTGTGTGTGTGTGTGTGTGTGTGTGTGTGTGTGTGTGTGAGTATGAGAAACTGTCAATGCTTCACGCTGCAGGGCATCATCACACGCCACAGATCAATAAGCTTAAGGCACTTGGCTGTTTTTCCCGTGATGCCTGATTTTCCAGAACATCCGGTGACAAGGGAGTAGAAGAAATAAAAGAAGGTTACCATGTAGAATCCAAGCACGGAGCACTCTGCCAGTCCCTTATTCACTCCCAGTTACACCTCTCTCTCCCCTTCTCTCTTTGTCTCTCTCTCTCCTCAACCGGATCTTGGACCGGTGACATCTTCATGCGCTTCATGTTGGAGTCGATTTTTTGTTCCTCACACGTGTGCAGAGTAGGTTCTTCTGTTTACCAAGTCTCTCCGCATGTGTGCATGTGTTTGTGTACGTGCGTTAAGGGTTCGGCTGTCGGTTGCCTATAGCATCCGGGAAGAAAATCGACCGCCCGGTCGGGGTTGGAGTTGAAAAGGTATCAATTTCCCGCGAGGCATTTGCGAGGGGCATGCGCACGGCCGTGCAGGTGACTGCACGACGAAGTAGCACGATGCACGAAACCCGACCGTCCGGCTGCTGGTGCGGCAGTGTTATTGATGCCTGGCCAGTAGTGTCCCAGGACGGGGTGGTGCATCGTCACCGGTCGCTAGTCTTAGTGCCTTCCGTCGTGTTGTTTTTCTGTCCTCGGTTTGTTGTGATGCGCCGGTTCGCTAAACGGTAGCGCGCAACGATGCCGAATCCTGCCAGGGACAATCGATGGTGGGCACAGATGTTGGGAGTCGGCACGGTCCCTGTCACCTTCCCGCTAATCTGCTGTTCCACACACTCACACGCTCTGTTTCTTCACACAGCCGCACGCTGACGCTTTACTTCCACATACCGCTGGCTGCGGTGCTGCTCTACTGGTATCGGCCCTATCTGTTTGACCAGTTTACCGTCGGTACGACACAGGCACCACCGCCACCCCCACACCATGCCACATCAGACGCGCTGGTACCGCCCGATCCGGGCCACACCGATCTCTCGGTAAAGCTGTCCTACTCCACCCTGCACATGTACGAGACGGCGGCCATCTGCTCGGATTCGGACATTTGCAGCAACATCGGTCGGTAAGAGTGGGGCCTCCGAAAGCCTGACGGACACTCTCTGAACGCAACTGCCGAGCGCTGACACACTCCCTCTCTTCTAGCGACCTGCTCAAGCGGAACGGCTCTGCAGTGGATGCCGCCATCGGGACCATGTTCTGTGCCGGGCTGACCAACCTCCAGTCGATGGGTTTGGGCGGCGGGTTCGTGATGAACGTCTACCGGCGGGCGGAGCGGCGGGCCTACACGCTGGACGCGCGCGAAATCGCCGCCGGCCAGGCGACGGAGGATATGCACCTGCACGATCCGAGCACGACGAACGAGGGCCCCCTGTCGGTGGCGGTACCGGGCGAGCTGAAGGGCTACTGGGAGGCGCACCGGCGCTTCGGCCAGCTGCCGTGGGCGGAGGTGGTCCGCCCGAGCCGGGAGCTGTGCCGCCGGGGCATACCGATCTCGAAGCACATGCAAGACTCACTGTCCTTTAACTCGAAAGCACTGCTAGACGAACGGATCAGGTAATGATGAGACGGTGTTAGTTTGTCCTGGAGCGTAAGGGATGATCTAATGTAAGCGATGAGTTGTTCAGGGATCTCTTCACAGATCCAGCCACCGGGCGGCGTAAAGTGCAGGGCGATCTGATACAACCGACGCAACTGTGCGATACGCTCGATCACATCGCAACCGAGGGTGGTGACACGCTTTACCAGGGTCCCCTGGCGGAAGAGTTTGCAGCAGATCTCAAGGACATGGGTAGCATCATAACGCTGGAAGACCTACGAAGCTATCGGTAAGAGATTTTCTTTTTCGTAGGGGGCAATTATTGCGGACACTATATCAAGACAGATAGATGTAGAACCAATTGCCAACGAAATGCGGTTTTTGGATATTGTTTGGAATCTGTTGCGATTCTTCAGAACTGTTCTGGCATGCTACAGACTGTATTGCGTATATAAGATATTCATGTCGACAGCTGTCTAGAGAAGTGAATTTCATCTTCTTAAGTGGTAAACATCCGTCAGAGGTTTTGTGTGCATTTTGATAGGCTTAGAGCTCTCCTCCTGGCGAAATGCAGCCAATATTTTTCTTAAAGCTTCTCTCCAACACGACATCCAGGATAACTGACTAATGATTCATTTCCCAATGTCATGCATTCCTGTGTACAGTGTTCGCTGGAACGAATCTATACCGATCGAGCTGAACGGAGATACAATGTACGTGGCGCCTCCTCCGGCAAGCGGTGTCCTGCTGGCGTTTATCATGAACATCCTCAAGGGCTATCACTTCCAGCCAGACGATGTGCACAGCATCGAGGAAACAATCCTCACCGTGCACCGTATCGTGGAGGCGTTCAAGTTTGCGTACGGAAAGCGAACAGAAATCGGTGACCCATTGTTCGTGGATATTGCGGAGGTAGGTAACCGTGCATTACGGCAACAGTAAGTTATGTGACATGCATCTCAAATTTTCTAAATCCTTATATCTGTTACGTAGCTGACATCCAATCTCACCTCAATCGAGTACGCGGAAGCGATACGTGCTCGTATAGATGAGATGAAAACCGGAACCAAACCGGGCGACTATGACGGATATTTCTTTACGCCAAACAATGAAGGCACGGCACACATCTCCGTGCTAGGTAGGAGCTCATTCTATTGGAGCTAAATAACCAGAACTAATTACTCTCTGTACATCTGCTTCGACAGCACCATCCGGAGATGCAGTGTCGGTGACTAGCTCGGTCAACTTCTAGTAAGTCCTCAAAACAACAAGTCGGACAAAGAATTTCACTATCTTCTGTGTCCCTGTGTTTTGCAGCTTTGGAGCGGGCCTGATGGGACCTCGTACCGGGATCATTGTGAACAGTGGGATGGATGACTTCTCTTCTCCAGGCCTGCGCAACTATTTTGGACTGCCCGGCTCGAAGGCTAACTTTATTCGGCCCCGAAAACGAGCTCTATCCTCCATGTCACCCACGATCGTGACCGATCCAGACCATGAGGTCAAACTGGTCGTTGGAGCAGCTGGTGGAACGAAAATTACCACCGCCGTTGCATTGGTATGAATGAATACTTTATATACTAATATTTAGGAATCAATTAATCCTCTCTTTCCATCTCTCGTCTTGGTAGACCATAATGCGTGTCCTATGGTTTGGATATGATATAAAAGAAGCGATTGATGCGCCACGGTTTCACCATCAATTGATCCCGATGGCTGTACAGTACGAGTATGGTAATTTGGATGTAAGTAGGCTACTTAAAGCTTCTTTTTTTTGTTTTACAAGTGTAATTATTCACATTATAACTACCATTATGCAGCTGATCGTAAAGGGACTGAGAGCAAAAGGACATCACACGATGCGATATCGGGAACGTGGTTCCATCATATGTGCCATCGCCCAGAATGCATCCGGCATTTACGCGAATGCCGACTTCCGGAAGGGTGGCGATGTTGCCGGTTTTTGAAACATTATCCAAAAAGAATGTCATGGTCGCATTCAAGTGCAACTTAGCCTTAAAACTAATAAGATAGGTATGGTTAGGAGCAATCGTTATAAAATAATTACAGCATTTAAGCAACATCAATCTTAAACAAAAGCAAAGACGCGCGCCTGGCGTCTATCGCTGTCTTTAACTCTCTTTCTCTCGTGGTGCTAGCTAGATAGTGTACAGTTTTAGTAAAATGTTACTAGGTACAATTTATGTTTATCAGTTAAGGTAAACGTGCCGTTTTTCCCTTTAATTCAAGGGTTAAATGGGTAAATATGGAAAAATTCTACTAGAATTTGAGGCCGCATAAGCAATCTAAATAAAACAAATCAAATTGTTTCCTCAAATAAATGTCTTTCTCATATCATCACTCGCAAATAAATCATATTCTCACAAGTAACCGATTTAACAAATGTCGTAAAACAGTCAGTAGACTCTAAACGGCTTAAGCAAAACAAATCTGAAAAAATATTCTTCTTAGTCCTCAAATACACGAAACGCAGAAATGCTGAAGATTGGTATCTCTGCGCAATTACGAGCGCTGAACTGTTTTACTATTATACACGGCCACAAGAAGCCTCGCCCAAAGATTCCACGTTGCCTCGATCAAACATGTATACAGGATTTTCCAAGTCACTTTTAAATTTGTACATCATTGTTCACCACGTCCAAGATGTTTTTCAACAGCGGTCAAATGGTGTATTTGCTTCACAATTAAATTTGAATTTTTAACATGATTTTCAACACATCACTGTCAAACTCAATCCAGATTGGGACGTGTTGCAAATCATACTGAAGAAATTTAAAATTATTGGTATGAAAATTAGATGCAACAGAATGAATGGTCAGATCGATCCCTAGCGCCATAGATCTGATGACTTATTGTAACTCATAATTATATTGCTGTCATTTTCTTGCAATGTGGTTCCACAAGCTTCATCTAATCATGGCATATACACCCTTCTAACTTTCCGAGCAAAAATCAATAAGAATGGTCGTGTGGTCAGATACGCAGGTATCAGCACCAAGTATTCAAATCTCAGTGCTGGTGGTATACATTGGAGTTTAGTATTTAACCAATCGTATCGTCGTTCTAGTTCTAGCGATGTAACTTTAATACGAAACCATGTAACAGTACAAAAGGAATGAGAAAGCTCTCAAAGCGAGGAAAGCTCCATATGCATTTAGAATGCATAGGTCTTTTATCATCTGCTAAACGAAGTATTTTTAGATACCTTTCAGGTTGAAAGCTTGAGCCGTTTAGAACCCGCTTAGTGGTCGTTTAATGGATTTGTGGCCCTTGTGATATGAAATAAAATTTGCACACGGTGAATAACAATGTTTACATTCGAAGCTGACTAGGAAAACCTTATTATCGCAGATAGTGTACGGACCCATCCGAGTTCGGGTGAACGATTTAATGTGGCAAGATAACATGTGAAAGTGAAAATAATAATGTCGCGCTACCGCGAACATCTCAGGCCTAAAATAAACGACGCGAGGTTTCCTCGCCCTCGGTAACCTCGCATAACAGTAGAACCCAGGAATGTATAGGAACGAGGTCAAGTATTAGACAAAATTGGTTTGGCCATCTTGGATCCCTTGTGACAGCAGAAAGCCCTGGAAAACTCATCAAACCCTTAAACCATTATTATTAAAAACGTGTGTATTTTCGGTCCAACAGTAGAACAGTTCAGTTGGCATATCTGCCTCATCTGCATTCTCGTTCGCAATTCCGCAGAGATATCCACCACGAGCATTTATAAGATTCCTCGGTAGCAAGATCGAATGACGTTTGATTGCTATACTGGATTGACAACCGAGTTATACGAGTTTGATCGCGGTATCGAGGAAACCATGCGTCGTGTATTTTCGGCCTCAGGATAATCGAACTGTTCTACAGTTATTATAAGCAAGGTGCGAACCACGACGACAGCGGTTCGTGTATTTCCAACCTTCGTCTCGTCTCAAGCCAGACAGCACCTGCTGTCCGATTTCATATTCCAGGATATGCGACGTTAGTTTTTGTGTTGTGAGAGATTAGGATAATCATGGATTGTATATCAATCAGAACAGTTTCTTGCTAATGCACTATTTTAGTTTATCGTACTCTCTTTTGGGCAAAACATGACCTAAACAAGCTTAGGCTGGAAATAGACGATGCGAGATCGTCGCGGTACCGCGAAAATCGCGTTTGACTTGAGCTGTCAATTCTGTTATAAAATCTGACAGATAGGCGAAATAATCGCGGTTCATGTATGGAACAATCCGAGGTCTGATGAGGATTGAATGTGCTAAGAAGAAATATTTTCTACCAATTTGCGAATTAAACTATTTATTTCACATAGTTTATGCAAATAAAAATGCAAAACTTGTTTCTCTACACATTTTTTTCAAACAAATTTACCAGAAAAAGTGAAAACATTCGGTTCGCGCTATCGCGAAAATCTCAGCAATACCGAAGTTGGGTATCTCTGCGAAACAGCAGGCGCGATCGGAGGCTTGGAAGATTTGACAGCCCAACTGTTCTACAACTGTTATAAACAAGGCGCGAATTTCGCGGTACCGCGACGATCTCGGTTCGTCTATTTCCAGCCTTAGGAAAACAAGCGAAAATTTTGTTACTTGGGTATTAGATTTACGTTGCTGCCTTGTTCCGCCGTGGAACGGAATCCTTGTAGTGTTGTGCTTGATGAATCTTTCGTTAAGATTCATTCACATGCATCTTTAGGCCCGTGTCTGTGCTCCATCGCATGCGATTTTATCGCATGTGCTGTCAAACGCTTTTTCGTATAATATTGCGATTAATTGGATGATTCAAATAATATAACGATTATGAAAAATGAAGTTGAGATTGTTCCTACAAAACACCACACATTTAGTTTGACAGATAAAATCGGATGCGGCGTCTGACGATATCAAAATTTTTTGATTCCGTCGTACGACGAAATCGCACGTCCGACGTTATCTGTCAAATCCCATCTAAAATTTTGACAGGCCTTCCGATAAAATCGCATCCGATGGAGCACAAACACGGGCCTTAGGTAGCGGTAAAGCAGCGGTAATCGCTGATGCGGGTGTGCGTGCGGGTTCTGAAAATGTATGGAATTTGACACCCGCAGCGGGTGACAGTTTGCAACCGCATGCGTCAGAATCAAACAATTTTGATTTTTCCGCACGCACGCCCGCACGCCCGCAGTAGCGATTACCGCAACTTAATCGGTCCTGCGCCCGTGCGTACGGAAAAATCAAAATTGTGTAATCTCTCTTAATTTCGGAAGAATTAGCTGAAGGCTGAAGAATTGCGTGTTTTCAGTTTTAGCGCTCAATCAAGAATGACATCTCTATTTGACAGTATTGCCTGAGACCCAAATAGCCAGCTCGTACTTTATAGCTGATTTAGGGCTGTTTAACGAAAAATCGTTCCGATGTCGTACTTTGTGGCTGATTAAGAGATAGACGGTACTTTGCGGAACTATGGAGCTTTTTAACTGGCACATGGTACTCTTTGGAACTTTGCGGCTGATTAATACTATGTGTAGGGTTCATGATGGAACTTTAAGGCTTGTTAAGAACGTGTACCGAACTTGGTGAAACTTCATAGGTTTTTAATGCATGACATCGGTACAAGGTGGGTCTTGTCAAAGTGTCAAAGACTGACGCCGTCAATCATCTCATTGCTGCTGTACAAGTTAGATGAGTTGTGATTGTTCATTAAATTGTGATACGTTTCGTGTAATTTATGAATATTGAGGGTTTAAAAATATACACATGTACACAAACAAAACAAATCCTGTTGTTTATTTCATCGATGACACTTGCTTGAAAATAAAACACAAAGAAAAATAATCCCTGGCACCGTAGCTTAAGGAAGCTGCTTAGGCGCTATTTAGAAGGACCGCCTGGAACTTTGATGCTGTTTATCTACTGCAAAAGGCGAATTAGAGCAGCGATCTTTAGCGTGCCAAAATGAGCTGCTTAAGCAATTCTGGCTATTTGGGGATACTTAAACCCAAAGTGGGTATAGGGACCAGGTGGGCTTATAGGTTTGGCGGGAAGGCCATATTGGACGAACGAATGACAGGAGGGGATTCGATTGTGATACGTAGTTTTTCACCCACCCCAAATAGCCAGCTCGTACTTTATAGCTGATTTAGGGCTGTTTAACGAAAAATCGTTCCGATGTCGTACTTTGTGGCTGATTAAGAGATAGACGGTACTTTGCGGAACTATGGAGCTTTTTAACAGGCACATGGTACTCTTTGGAACTTTGCGGCTGATTAACACTATGTGTAGGGTTAATGATGGAACTTTAAGGCTTGTTAAGAACGTGTACCGAACTTGGTGGAACTTTATAGCTTTTTAATGCATGACATCGGTACAAGGTGGGTCTTGTCAAAGTGTCAAAGACAGACGCCGCCAATCATCTCATTGCTGTTGTACAAGTTAGATTAGTTCTTTGAAGAAGGGATTTTGAAGGAAGTGATTGTTATTGTACAGTAAATTGTGATACGTTTCGTGTAATTTATGAATATTAAGGATTGAAAAATATACACATGTACACAAACAAAACAAATCCTGTTGTTTATTTCATCGATGACGCTTGCTTGAAAATAAAACACAAAGAAAAATAATCCCCGGCACCGTAGCTTAAGGAAGCTGCTTAGGCGCTGTTTATAAGGACCGCCTGGAACTTTGATGCTGTTTATCTACTGCAAAAGGCGAATTAGAGCAGCGATCTTTAGCGTGCCAAAATGAGCTGCTTAAGCAATTCTGGCTATTTGGGATCATCCAAAATAGCCATTGGAATTCACACGCATACATCAACAAATGATCGAATCCCCTCCTGTCATTTCGTTTTCATTTTTCTACAGTACGGCTGTCAATTTGTTCGGGATAAGCCCACCTGTATAATAAACCCACTTTGCTTAAACCTTTAGGGGCGCCACAAAAGTGGTCCCTAATTTTTTAAAGAGATACGCAACACGCTTTGCGAACTACGTTTTGGTAGAATTCGATTTATTTTTTTCTTTTAAGCCGCGGAACGGTGAGTTCGGGAGAGACGCGAAAATTAGTGTTGTTCGTTCGAGAGTTGCCGGAGAAGAAGTGTTGGGTAAGCCGGACGGATATGCGCGTGTCGATGTGGAAACGTTTAGGACGAGAGAGAGCGTGTATGGAGCAAGCCACGGTTTTTATAACTGCAGTGCAGCATGCTACCACTGTTTGTCCTGCTCTAGCTTTGTGTGCAGTCCCTGCCTAACTAGCCCGTTAAACATTTTCTGTCGGTAGTTCTAGGTGTGCGCACCAGATGGCGCTCTGGTCGCTACAAACCCAAGGTGGATTAAAAATATCAGGTGGTGGATTAGGGCCTTTGGGGGGGTCGCCATAGTTGAGGGACTTTACGTCATTTTAGAACCGTTGACCATTGGTTTCCGCACACAAAGCTTAGCAAATATAACAGATTTCTTTGTTATTATGTGCATTTTAGTGTGTCTATTGATTTTATCGAAAAAACGTAATATCCCAAGCGCCACAGATTAAGCTTAAACGACTGGAAAATTGAATTTCCATAGAAAAAAAATGAAAGCTCCACAGCTTCATTGGTTTGATCAATAGATGGCGTATTACAACTCATCATTATATTGCTATCCTTTTCTTGCAATGTGTTTCGACAAGTTTCATCTTATCATGACTGTTACGTATTGAATTCACTTTATTGAAAAGAATGTAATAATGAGGAGAATAAAAGAGTGGAAGTTCACGAGCCAACGATGCTGATTGATCTAGAGCTCTTTTAGTTGATGCCAGATCGGGGTGCATCCGGACGGCATCCAGGTTGTGTCACGTCAGGAGCGATGACAATCATCACCACTCATACATAGGGTGTTCCATATACAACAATGACCTATATAGTCTTCTAACTTTCTGAGCAAAAATCTTTATGAATGGTCGTGTGGTCAGATACGTGGGTATCAACACCAACGATCATTACTCAAATCTCACTTGCTTCAGTGCTGGTGGTTTACATTGGAGTTTAGTATTTAAACAAACGTATCGCCGTTCTAGTTCTAGCGATGCGAAACCATAAAACAGTATAGTATAGTATATAGTGTATCTCCAGGGATACATGAATCTTTAGAAATGTATGATTTTCAAAATATTGAATGGGTACGATCCCATCTAACAACATCTACACATAACTATAGAGAGTCATGAATCTTTGAGATTCATGAATCTTTCAGATTTATGATTGTTAGCGATTCATGAATCTATGCAACCGAGATTCAGATTCAATGAATCATTTCATTGAGCGTTCATGAATCTGAATAAGATTTACCCAACACTAGTGCAAACTGTAACCCGCAGCGGGTGTCAAATTCCATTCATTTTCAGAAACCGCACGCCAGCAGGAGCGATTATCGCTGCCTTATACGGACGTCACACGATGCGTAAACTTTGGCGTAAACTGGATTTCAGCCATACAACCATGAAATCTTTTGACAGGAAGTTTACGCTCTCCCATACAAATCAAGCGTAAACTTTTTGAGTTTACGCCTCGTTATAAGTCCCATTGTGATCCCATTGTGAAATACCAAATAATTTCCGTATTGATCGAATGTAAAATACCATTTCAAAATGTTCTGTTTAATTCAGTAGACACATATCAAATAATTAATTTGGTGGTTAAAACCTCCACCAACTTGCAAAATTGCACGAAAATTAGTGATATTTTGGCTGGAAATCACGAGATTCGACTTACGCAGAAATTCGAGATACGCGGTATTTTACGGCCGTTTTCGGTCCCTATTAACCGTGTATCTCTGGGACCCCCTGTACAGTCTTTCCTTGAGTTATGCGAATTTTTAGTTTTGATATTTTGATTGTCAAATCAGTACAATTTTCTCCAACAATTGTCAAATGCAAAATAAATTAAAATATCGTTGACTGTTTGAAATCGCTAAAAAGACAGAAGTAATCTAAATTTTCATATGTGTTATATGACATATGTAGTTTAGTGCATAAAAGCATACAATTTAATTAAAAGTTACCATTTATTAACTTTTTTTCTAAAACTCGTGATATTCGACTTGCGCGTAACGTAGTGAAGGGCAATGATAAGATAAAAAGTGGAATAATCTTGAGATAGAGATTCATGAATGTAAATAGATTCGCAAATCGTTTTAGATGAACGAATCGTTCGAAGTTCATGATTTTTTTAAAATGAATGATTTTAAATTGATGATTCTCTTTGATTAGTTTAAAGATTGATGAGTCTCGTAAAACGAGTATAGGAATTGGAGATTCAAGTTCAATGATTCACTTTGAAGATTCAGCCGACTCATTAATCTGAATCAATGCGGCCCATCTCTAATCTTTTCGGAACGGATCGCAACCGATCCGGCAGCGCCGAGCGGCTGTCAAAGGTTGTTCCCTCTTCCACAAAATTATTCCAATCGTTGTAGCAAGCCGCACCAGACGCGCCTTTCTGCAGTGAACTTAAGCTTGCCCGTGTTCGTGTTTTGCTGTTGACAGTGAACTTCCTGTGCGCTTGTTTGAAGTGTGTCCCCCTATCCGTCCCGGTGCGTAAGTAAAAATGGCTGACGAAAAGAAGGTACGTTGCGAGGCTCACATTACCGAGCGCGAGGCTGTTGCCCACAATGACTAATCGAAATTGCGTCTTGCGATGCATATATATGTGTGTGGGTGCGTGTTTTTTTTTGTTCTCTTCCAATTCGTCCTGGTATATGGAACTTTCCCGGCACCTTCGCATCTCGCGCGACTTGTTCGATGGCGATCCACCGATGCTTGGACATACACACACACACGCACATACACCAAACCATCAACCTCCCCCTCAACAACCGACATCACGAAATGCCGGGCGTGGGACGCATGCATGGGTAAGTTTCCATTCGGTTAATCTAGTTTGTTGTCGTACTGTTTTTGTTGGTAATTTGTTTAGCATCTTCGATTAATTGCCAATTTGTCGATGAAGCCCGGATGCTAGGATACGGGAAATTTTCTTCTTTTTTCATCTCGCCTTGAGGACGCCATTATAATTCTTCCGTAAGCGGTTCGCTCTCCCCCTCGCAATATGCTATCCCTGTCCCTTTCGCTCTTCTTAGGAGAAGCGTATTTAATGTTATTTTTTATATTTGTTTTAAAAGTGCAGTAATTTGTCTGGCGGCTAGCAAAAAAAAAACAAGACAGCAGTTTCGTCATTACTCGACTTCGACTAATTTGCCTTGTTTTGTTTAGAAGCTTTGTAAACAGTTTTGCTTGCTCCATTAGCGACGAGAATTCGCATTACTAATACCTCTTCTATCTGTTTCTCCCTCCTCTCTCTCTCGTGCCTTTTTATCTTCCTCATAATCATCATTTTAGAAACGAATTGGCTGACCACAGGGATCCGAATCGGAGCATATCAACCTGAAAGTTCTGGGCCAAGACAATGCCGTCGTGCAGTTCAAGATCAAGCGGCACACACCGCTGCGTAAGCTGATGAACGCCTACTGCGACCGAGCGGTAAGTAATTATTGTTTTATCTGGATTACACAGCTGCTTTCAGGTGTGTGTTGTTTCGCTGTCCTTTTATTGTTAAATCAACACTCGATTATCACGATTTCGTATCTACGAAGCATTCTTAGCATGCTTTTCGTGTTATGAAAATGTAACAACAAACATATTTCATAAAACAGTTCAATAAGCTTGACGAAGGATGTTAAACACCATACCAAATGTGAAGGCATTTGCCTTGATTACTCTCTTCACCGGTCTCGTAGTACAGTCGTCAACTCGTACGACTTAACAACATGCCCGTCATGGGTTCAAGCCCCAAATAGACCGTGCCGCCATACGTAGGATTGACTATTCTGCTATGGGGGGAAATCAATTAGTCACTGAAAGCCAAACCCAAAAGAGGTTAAAGGCAGGCCTTTGACCGACAACGGTTGTTGAACCAAAGAAGAAGAAGAAAAAGACTCTTCACCGGAACCGTAGTCCATTGTCCAGTGAAAAGTACCGAAAAGTTAAGCTCAATGACAAATTAATTCATGACTTGGACCCATTTTACCTTATGCTATTATTCCCTTTCTTTTATTCTGTGCGTATATCAGAAGAACATTTACTTACCGGCTGTTTTCATTGCCTTGCTCCCAACCACAGGGTCTGTCGATGCAGGTGGTCCGTTTCCGTTTCGATGGACAGCCGATCAACGAAAACGATACGCCGACGACGCTCGACATGGAGGAAGGTGACACGATTGAGGTGTACCAGCAGCAGACCGGAGGCTTCTAAACACATCCAACCCAAGCGGCACAACACACACACCCCCTCCCAGCCAGCCCGACGGAGGGTCATAGAGTACAGACGTAATTTTATGCTTTCGATCTGGCGCAACGACATTTATTCGTTCTAGAGCAGCCCAAGCCAGCCACCCATGAACCTAGACTAACTCTGACGCGTGTTGCGGGTGGACATAATTTTAAGTTATATTTTAGTTGACACGTACCCCGCCCCCCGGACCTTAGCAGCAGTGCTTATTCGGTATTGTTCATTTTCATTCCCGATGAAATCGGCCGTGCCATAGCGCACCCTAGATGGAGCGGGGATGAATGGTGTTCTTTTTTATTTTTTTAACGAAATGTGTTTGCACCAATTAGCGGCAAATAACAATGGTTCGTCTCATGTCAAGCGAATTGTGACTGCGCGACAGGACTCATCAAGGGAGGTCTTTCCATGTATCAATTTATTAATTACGTGTATGTATGTGTGTGCGTGTACGGATAATCAAAGGTAGAAGCATTATTTATAACCGAAACAGCTCGATGGCTTTAATCGATGCTAAGGGATTATTCAGGTTTAATCAAGACAAAAACCATTTTTCAAAAAAAAAGCTAGCAAACATGCATGCACACATTCACCCAGACATACGATTTATCCAAACGAGCAGAAACACATTTAGCTGACAGGAAAATCTGCGCATTTTATCCATCCCCCACAAAAATAAGAATCTGAATTGTACGATACATGTTATTTGATAAATAATAAAAACCAAACAACAAAACAAGGAAATGACGCGGGATTTACAGTCTGATTGCGCTTTCTGCCGGAGCAGAACTACTACCCCTTTCCATATGATTTGAACTAGAACTTCTTACCAGAAACTGAAATAAAAATAATTCATTTCGAAATTAAAAATAAACTAACATTGGCAAACATTTTCGGGACGGTCGAAACAAATTAGGAATGCTGTTTGAGTTCTTTACTAACGATAATGGGATGGTATTGTGATCAACCAGTACATGTGGTCCTTGTGAGTTGTACTATTTGGCTCGTTCATAGTCAATTTGCCTGGTGGAATAATAAAAACATATTAGTACTGATAATAGTTGAATATTATTTCATATTTGGAAACAAACGGAACAAAAATAGCAAATTAATTATTTTCACTTTGTTCATACACGTTCACACTAGTGATGGGCAATATGGGCCTGCTGCCGGATTTGGTTTGATCCGAATCCAGCTGCTTTCGGATTCGATTCCGGATCAACTCAGGAGTAGGGAGGCGGGGGGGGGGGGGGGAGAAGGTATGATTGGACTGGAATCATGTTTAGCCTATTTTACGTTCTCGGGTAATTTGAATCATCCTTAGTAAATTATTCATTACAATTAGCTGCTACATTATATGCAACTCCCCAAATAACCAAATCGTCCTTAACCCACTGTAAAACCACTTCAAACCCACGTTGGTTTGTGGTGGTCGATTCAGTCGTTAACCCACCAAATTTTAGAACAATCGGAGCTGCCAGTTCCGATCCGATGTATTTATCTTGCCCACACTTAACCCACCTTTTCCAACAATGCTTTGAGGAAAAGTTTGGTCAAGGGTTGGCTAAGGCCAATATGCTGAACAGGATTTTAACTCTTCGATTGATTACATTCATTCACTTGCATCACTGCACTTAAAGTTCCGCAATATTATTAGTCTATAAACTATGCACTGACCAGCGAAATGGAAGAGTTCGATCGCAAGTAAACAAACACACATATACACATATTACACATGAATGTTTTACAACAAACCAACTTAAACACACACGTTTAATTGCTTCCTTTGCACAATTAAATAACATTTTATTACAGGTGAAACATGTTGAGCAAATAAATTGCCCGTGCATAAAAAACTAACTTCAACAACATTGAAGTGGCTGCTTCTGTGGCCGTGTGGCTTAACCCACCAAACTGATAGTTTTTTAGCTTTGTTTGATGGAACTGGATTTTTAGTACAAGAAATTGGTGGCGTTTTCGGTATCTTGGTTATATGGGCAGCGAAATGGAAGAGTTCGATCGCAAGTAAACATAATACACATAACACACATATACACATATTACACATGAATGTTTTACAACAAACCAACTTAAACACACACGTTTAATTGCTTCCTTTGCACAATTAAATAACATTTTATTACAGGTGAAACATGTTGAGCAAATAAATTGCCCGTGCATAAAAAACTAACTTCAACAACATTGAAGTGGCTGCTTCTGTGGCCGTGTGGCTTAACCCACCAAACTGATAGTTTTTTAGCTTTGTTTAATGGAACTGGATTTTTAGTACAAGAAATTGGTGGCGTTTTCGGTATCTTGGTTATATGGGTTTGCTCTACGAATTAAGCACGGTAGCAAAATGGATTCAATAGGAGCCATTTGGATTCGATCGGAGTAATCCGGATTCAATCGGAACCGATTGGATCTGTATTCGTTTGGAGTAGCCGGATTCGAAGCCACACTTATTTTGGAGTTGGATCTGAATTAAGCATGTCGGAGTCGGAGTGGATCCACGCATCCAATCCGGAGCTCCCATCACTAGTTCACACATTCCGGTAGATAGCCGAGGCTACCGTACATGATAGCCAAAAACAAGTGAACAAAAAATGGAACGATAAATGCATCTTGTTTTGTAGTGAAAGTGCAGAACAAAAAGGAAAATTTTCAAAGCAAACACAAAGAACGGCAAAGCCCAAACTCAACCCAAAAAGAGGCCGCTAATCCCGCCGTCGTTCTACGACATCTGTGCACGCAAGCTACACCGTGCGCTGGTAGCGCCACCTGACGGCAAATTTGCGTTCGGCTGACGTTTGGTTGGAGAGGAAAGAAAGGAAGAAAAAAACACCATCTGTCAAATCGACTTCAGCCTTCCCGAAAGCAGCAAAAGGTTTTGGTGCGTACCGAGAAGGGTAAAATTGTGTGACTTCTTACGCCGTACGGAAGTAAACGAAAACGCTGCAATCATGTCGCTTGTCTCGCACATCCTGCGCCGTTCGATCTCGCAATCAATCGTCCGCAATGCCGAGGTCGGTGGACCGTCCGCTGTAGCTGGCCATGAAGGTAGGTTATCGGATCGATGTACGCCTGTGCATGTGTATGTGTTTTTCTTTTTTCCTGCACCAGCCCCTCTGGCTGGCTTACATAATATCAGCTGCGCAGCTAGCGGACAACACACCGTCGTCCTGCCGATGGTTCCAACTGCCCGAAACACTCATTCATTGTCTATTTTTTCGTTCCAATTTCTCCACCCCCCATCCCCCAACACTGACCCATCCCGCACCAGCCGGTGGCTACAAGGTGTGGAAGAAGCTGTCGTTCTTCGTCGCCGTGCCGGCGGTCGGACTGTGCATGCTGAACGCTTACCTGAAGCACCAGGAGGAGCACGGCCACCCGCGACCGGAATTCGTCAAGTACGAGCACCTGCGCATCCGCAACAAGCGCTTCCCGTGGGGCGAGGGCAACAAGAGCCTGTTCCACAACCCGCACGCCAACGCGCTGCCGGACGGCTACGAGCACTAAACGGGCTGGGGAAGTGTCCTGCCCATTGCTGTCGCTGCTGGTGCCGCGGACACGTGCTTTCTGTGCGCACCGGCGCGCATAGTGTTGTTTAAATAAAGTCTGTGAACGAACGTACGATTCAATAATCCTAGGAAAGGTGTCTGTTTTCTTGCTTCTTTTCGCCAGCGCCAAAGGGTGTGAAGGGAAAGGAGGGCGAGCAGGATGCAGGATCATCTGACGTGTGCAAGTGGTCCACCATCGCATTTGTTCGATTCGAAGGAGCAGCTAGGCAAAATGAAAAGAGAGATGCAACCCATACGGGAAGTTTACTAATGGTGTGCTTGCATAACATGCTTAGGCAAAGAGTTATGGACAGACCGTCCATTCGTGATACAATCCAGTTCCTTGAAAAAAACATACGAAATCCATGCAACGAGTCTGCGGTCATCTTTGGAGTGCCTTGCGAAGAGCAAAGAATTACAATTAATTACAAACAATTTACCAAAAAATATCTAATAAGAGAGAAAGGCAGCAAAGACACATATCTACAAAACATAATTTAGCAACACTAGTTAATTTGGCCAGATCACAGGGCTAAGAAATAAATTTCATAGATCCCCTTCACTGTAAAGAGTACGCCGAAAAACAATGGTCTCGAAACCCAATTAAAATGAGTTATTTATGACCATCCCTTCTGAGACCTAAATCGAACCCATACTGGTCCTGATACCAATACATAAACTTTTTTGGTTCAAGAATTGCACTTGACCTAATGCCTTCAGAACCGGCGCTGAAACTATGCATACTGATCATATCGGTCCTAGAACCCATACCTGCTCTGGAACCAATCATTAAACCAATAACGATACTGGAACTGATAATGAACCCATACCGGCTCTAGAACCTATCATGAACCCATAATAGTCCTGGAACTTATCATGAACCCATACCGACCGTGGAATATATCATGAACCCATACCGATACTGGAACGGATACTGAACCCATACTGGTCCTGGAACTGTTACTGAACCCATACTGGTCTTGAAGTCTATCATAAACCCATACTGGTCGTGGAACCTATCGTGAACCCATACCGATACTGGAACTGAAACTAAACCTATACTGGTCCTGGAACTGTTACTGAACCCATACTGGTTCTGGAATCTATCATGAACCCATACTGGTCCTGGATCTTATCATGAACCTGTGCTGGTCCTGGATCCTACCATGAACTCATACCGGTTCTGGAACCTATCATAAACACTTACTGGTCCTGGAGCCTATTATGAACCCATATTGGTCCTGGAACCTATCATGGACCCATACCGGTCCTGGAATCGATCATGAACCCGGTCTGGTCGTGGAACCTATCATGAACCCATACCGGTACTGGAACGGATACTGAACCCATACTGGTCCTGGAACTGTTACTGAACCCATACTAGTCTTTGAATCTATCATGAACCCATACCGGTCCTGGAGCCTATTATGAACCCATACTGGTCTTGAAATCTATCATAAACCCATACTGGTCGTGGAACCTATCATGAACCCATACCGGTACTGGAACGGATACTGAACCCATACCGATCCTGGATCCTATTATGAACTCATACCGGTCCTGGAACTGGAAATAATAATAATAATAATAATAATAATAATAATAATAATAATAAAGTTCCAGTCCCAGTCGAGAAACCATACCCGGTAGTAAATGAGCAGCGTAAGAATTAGCATAGGAAAGAAAGTAGGAATTCAGCGTAGGAAATTTAGTAGAATTTGTATAGTGATTTGTATAATGATTTCTTTACATCGAATTGAACATCGCTCGTTAACAAGAAACTGGACACAAAATCAGGAACATTCACAATCCCTACCGTTGCATTCGCATGAAAACAATTACATCAAACATTCTGTTAGTAGAGATAGCCAACCGAATCCTCTCCATGACTCTGCAGTATGCCTGTTCAAGGTGTATTCCGGAACCTTATACCTTTTCTATTTCGGGAGGACAATAAGACATATCAGGGAGACTTTTCTGATTACATATACTTTTTAAACCATTTTTTATTATAAATTATTATAATTTTATATGGAAGCCAGGCTGTCTCTCCCTCAAATGTATCAAAACCTAGCGGTTTACGGAATCTTCATGTGATAGACCGGCCTTTTTTGATGCTACTTTTATTTTACCCTTTAATTTAGCAAATTAATGTTGCCTATTCGTGTTAAAAGCGATAGGTTATTGTTGTATTAAACGATAGATAAAAGTTGAATTTGCTAAATATTTCTTGCCGCTCTCATCCGAGAGAACAGCAAAAGGGTTAGGGAAAATGGATGAAAAAACAGCATTACTTTGGTGTGGACCTAATAACTTCTTTTTCTCCCATATACAGGAATATAAATATTCCCCATTTTACAAAAAAAAACTTGGATCCAGACCGGGACTTTCTCGACTAGATTCGAACTGCCGTTTGCGTTAAGTAGCTTTTAAACGGCTGCAACTCTCTTCGTATTGGGTGTGATCGCTGTGAACATTGTTTTAATCCCAGCTTAAACCCTTCCATCGTAATGAAGCATGCTGTGCTTTCTACACGCACAGTAACAGAATGAACAAAAATCTGGCTAAAATAAAGCAGTCGAAAATAAACTAAAAACTCCCACAGGAAAAAAAAACCTTTAAAGCTCCCACCCCCCTAACACAGACACAATAAATAACGTTCCAGCCCTGTCTCGGAATGCCCGCCTGCCCTGCCAGTCTACAGCTTGGTGAAGATGATCAGTATGATCATGAACATTATCGCGAACGCCAGCAGCATGATGCAGTGCATTTTGCGGTTCTTGCGCTGGTACGATTCGGACTTCTGCAGCTGGCGCAGCCCGTCGCTGACCCGCACCTGGGCCGACTCGATGTTGTAGTCGATCCGGTCCAGTATCGTGCCCTGCTCTTGGATCAGCTTCGAGATGTCCTTGAAGATGACGTTCAGGTCGGTGATCGAGTTGGTCATGCGTAGCACCTCGTCCTCCCGGCTCTTCAGCAGCTTGGTGTTGTCCGCCTGGATCAGCATGATTTGCTTCTGGTTGATCGTGAGGCCGGTCGCGGGCAGCTGGAAGAAATCATCCAGCTGGTCCTCCTCGTAGTCGTAGCTGGAGCCGCTGGCTGCTACCGTCGGCCCTCCCGTCCGGCCTTCTGCGGCCGACTCCAGCTGCAGAAAGTTGTCGAACGTGTCGACCGGATTGAGGCTGGTGGTGTTGCTGGAGCGCAGTACGGTACCACCAGTGCCAGCGCTACCGCTCGGTCCCGCCTCGGCGCCTTTCAGCGCGCGGGACGTTTTGTGCGCCTGCAGCAGCCGGTACTGCTCCGTCAGGCCCTGCAGGATGATCAGACAGTGTTTCTGAACGTTTTTCAGCAGCATCTCCTCCAGCCCGTGGTCCTGCCGGCGCAGCGAGTTGATGTTGTCGTGGCAGCGGCAGATCAGCTGCTTGATCTCCATCATTAAGCTTTCGGTCTGCGGGCGGAAAACAGGGAACCGTTGGTTGCGAGCCGGATATGGGTGAGTTAACCTTGCTTACCGTGCTGCTGCTGGTGGATGTTTCGTCGCTCAGCACCGAACGCACCTCGGCAGTTTGCAGCCGTTTCACCTCATTGAGACGCTCCTGGATCCTGGACAAACAAGAAAACAAACAGATAACCGTCCACGATTCGCATGCTTCACACCTTGAGGAGTCGAGGCCAAACACTCACTTGAACAGCAGGTAGTTGGCTTCGTCGTACTTTCCGATCCAGCGCGGCTGCTCGCTCGACTTTCCCGCTGGTTCGAGCAGAGTCTCGTTGTCCGAATGCTGGTGCCGAAGGGAAAGGGAGAACAATGATGCTTAACCCATATGCAGCTTAATAACAGACGATCGCGCTCTACTCACGTTATCATAGCCAACGTTTCGACTGTGTACGGCATTGTTCCGCAGCATGTGAAACAGCTCGGTCAGGTTGCGGTGCGACATGCTGGAAAACACTTTATTTTCCCTCCTCGAGCGAGAGAGATTGTGTATGTGTGTGCCAGAGGGGGTTTTCTCTAAAACCAGCAGCTGGCAGCTCTTTCGGGCCAGCTACGTGTTTAGGGCTTTGTTTTGTTTTCGTTTGCCGATCGATATCACGCTTGACGTTTCGATGTGAACAGACGGCCCGTCGCGCATAATTAGATGCTCGCTTTGCGATGCTGTCGAGCCAAAACTTCCACCCGGATCGAATTATTACGGTGGATAGCAGCTCGATAATAATTCTCCAGCTTTCCTTGAAGAGCATTTTAGAACAACACCAATTGTTCTAAAACCGACTGTGCCCAATTGACATTTTCGAACTCGAAAATCAGGGTTTCGAGCTATTTCTCTTAAACTGCACCAGTTTAACACTGCTACTAGACGAAATGTGAGCTGTGATACGGACGTCACACGAGGCGTAAACTCAAAAGGTTTACGCTTAATTTGTATGGAAGAGCATAAACTTCCTGTCAAAAGATTAGAGGGTGGATGGCAAACCCAATTCATGACAAAGTTTACTACTCGTGTGACGTCCGTATGAAAATTTCACAAACCCTTAACAATCACGGTTGCCGTTGATTTTGTTC
Organism: Anopheles gambiae; assembly: GCF_943734735.2. Lineage (NCBI taxonomy): Eukaryota > Metazoa > Arthropoda > Insecta > Diptera > Culicidae > Anopheles > Anopheles gambiae. Next base: position 15,913,860 of record NC_064600.1, on the reverse strand, counting down.
TAAAACCGAGAAGTTTTATTAGCACAAATAGCCCGCGGAAAATTTGTCGCGATACAAAAGTTGGTCGTCTAGAAGCAATGCAAGGGACGTTTAGAAGAAGCCAGACTATGATGTGGCCTAAAATCGGCAATAATGGGGCTTTTTCGTTGCTTGCTTCTCTGTCTTTTAGGAAATAACGTTGCCAATCTAAGGATGTAGTCATTTTATACCAAAAAACCACTGAAATTTCACAAAATAATTCCGCCCGAACACGGTTTATTACGCATAAATCCTCATAAAGCTCATGATAGTTACAATTTAGAACAAAGGTTAGTTGGTTAACCCACCAAATTTTAGAATAGTTGGTGCTATCGGTTCAAATCATATCCATTGAACTAGTCCATCTTTAACCCATATATGTTTATAAAGAACCCAAGCGCCACAGATTTATTAAAACAGTCACAGAAATAAAAATGACTGGAAAATCTAATACTTACTTACTTACTTATCCGGCGTTACAACCGCTTTGCGGTCTTGGCCTGCCTCAGGAGTGTCCGAAACTGCTCACGGTCTCGCGCCTTCGTCTTCCAGTCCGTTATCCCGGCCTTAATGGCGGACGCCTCCACGCCATCTTGCCACCTCAATTTGGGCCTACCACGCCTCCTTTGTCCTTGTGGACGGCCTAAAAAGACTTCTAAATCTAATATCCATAGAAAAAAAAACAAAGGCTACATAGCTTCATTGTTTTGCTGAATATATGCTATATATTTGTGTTCTTTTCTTGCAATGTGTTTTGCCTAGCTTCATCTAACCATGGCCTATATAGCCTTCAAACATTTCGAGCAAAAATCTTTATGAATGGTCGTGTGGTCAGATACGTGGGTATCAACACCAACGACCATTACTCAAATCTCACTTGGTTAAATGCTGGTGGCTTATATTAGGCTAAGGTCAAATACTGAACAGTTTCTTCATTCTTCTATTGCAGCAAACCAGAACTCAACACAGCACACATATGCTTTTTATCACTTCTGATGCACAATGAGTAAATACAATAAACAAAAAGAAAACTTACCTCAACCACATTGATGGATATTTTTGATTGTTGGATATTTTTTTTTAGTAGAGTTCGATTCTTAACTTCAAAGTACCGATCAACATAAGCACACTCAATCGAACCCCAATTGCCATTTTTGAGCTCGAAAATTGGAGTCTCGAGTTGTTTCGCTTAAACTGACGCCTTAAACTTCCCAAATAACCAAGATACCGAAAACGCCACCAATTTCCTGTACTAAAAATCCAGTTGCATCGAACAAAGCCAAAAAACTGTCAGTTTGGTGGGTTAAACCACACATCTACAGAAGTGGTCACTTCAAAGTTTGTTTAAGTTAGTTTTTTATGCCGGGTGATTCATTTACTCAACATGTATCACCCAAAAATGTGTTTAATTGTGCAAAGGAAGCAATAAAACTTCAATGTTTAAGTTCATTTGTTGTGAAACATATTTGTGTAAGATGTGGATGCGTGTGTTTGTTTACTTGCAAATGGACTCATCCATTTCGCTGGTCAGTGCACAGTTTATAGACTAATAATATTGCGGAAGTTTAAGTGCAGTGATGTAAGTGAATGAATGTAATCAATCGAAGAGTTAAAATCCTGTTCAGCATATTGACCTTAGCCAACCCTTGACCAAACTTTTCCTCAAAGCATTTTTGGAAAAGGTGGGTTAAGGGTGGGCAAGATAAATACATCGGATCGGAACTGGCAGCTCCGATTGTTCTAAAATTTGGTGGGTTAACGACTGAATTGACCACCACAAACCCACGTGGGTTTGAAGTGGTTTTACAGTGGGTTAAGGCCGATTTGGTTATTTGGGTTCCCTGCAACAGTTTACAGGACTTTTAGAACAAGCCCTTTAAAATCGACTGTGATGTTTTTTTTCGTGGCTTTCTTCTCTATCCTTTAGGAAACAACGTTTCCAATCCAGATTACTGGTCGTATAACCATTTTATACCAAAAACCACCGAATTTTCACAAAATACTGCCGCACGATATGTGCCTTCATTGTTCGACAAATATTAAAGCAAATCAATCTAAAACGAATTAGACGCCATCATCATCCAATAGAAGCTCGTCTTTAGCATGCACCAACGAAACTTTGACAATTTCTACACGGAAAATCACACACAAATCTACAATTTTTGGTATCTCGAGTACCATTCGAGCAGATCAAAATTTAGAACAAGTATCACTTGGGTATTTTGCTCATCGGGTTTCGCCTATCGGATGGCTGCTCAGCTGTTCATACAATTATGCAATTTTCTTTTATTATAGTTGTTTTCAAATAACATTCTTGCATTTTATGAACAGTTTTATAATATGTTTACATGGAAACTTAAATTGTCAATAGCAAATAGCAATTTCTTCAAACTTTTCTTGTCGCCTTTTTCTGCTATTTGAGGTAGCTCCGTATTGGAAGATCCATGAAGCCACTACATCAACACATAAACTATATGTAAACGGTACCATAATCGTAATAAATACTACTTCAATAAAAATGAACATTTTAAATGTATTGAAAGAATCTTGAAACATTTTTATCAACAGATAATTAAAGAAAATCGTACTATTTTACGCCAAATCCATCTGTCAAAGCGTACAATAACAATAGCCCGAAACGTCAGTGCGCACTTTTGACACTTACATAATTCGGTGCAACTTTGGAAAGCGGTAAGGCAAAACTTTTTTCCCCCCATCCGGAATTTGCTAACTATTAATTGTGAAATTCCAACCGGCATCCTCGTACACGGGTCTCATCTTTGTTTTCTCCCATTTGGCAACGACGACGTGAACACCCGCCAGCCAGCCAATGATTCGCCAGTTCTGGAACCGCTACAAGGTCGTGATCATCTTCCCAGCGCTCGCGTTCGGCTCGATTGCGGCAGACTACAGCTATACCCGGCAGTGGAAAAAGACTCGCCTGGAGCAGATTCAGCAGCAGCAGCAGCAGGCCCAACAACAACAGCTCGCCTAAAGCAGCACTCAATCTCAACCAACCAACGCACACGCCAATCAACGCGATGTTCGGGCTGAACCGTCAGTATCTGTGGAGTGTGGTGCCGCTGTTCGGGTTCGGCGTCGGCTGGTTCCTCGACCGGAAGGAAACGGAACGCATGACCATGTTCCGCGACAAGAGTGCCCTGTACGGCCGCACGCTGAAGGAGGGCGAGAAGCCATCGTGGCCTTAGGCGGGCAGCCGGAGAGCGAAAGAGAGCGATTGAAGTACCCCCCTTCTAGAGAGCGAAATACATTGATGTTGTGAACTCGGACTGCCTGGCTTATTTGTTGTGTCTTACTATTATTTGGGTATCGTTTTAGGACGTGGTCCCAACATCCGGACCAAGGTGTGAGTAGTGAGGGAAAGGAACTGTATAGGAAGCTTTAATGAATGTTGTTCTAGAGGGACGAGAAATCGTAGGTTAGGAAAATGTAAGCGGAGTTGCTGCCACAGTGTCGTTTTGTTAAATGTGAACCATCTTAAGGCGGAAGATATCATTGGAAGGCAATTCGGCCTGCATTCAGGTTGTACGTCAGTTCGCTTCAAGATTGATAGTTTTTTTTTGCAATCTTGTGTTTTTGTCTGGAATGGACAATGACCTAATGCGTATTGCAATGCATCCTTCCAAGAAAGTCACTAGTAAAAGTGTTGTACAACAGTTGGTGAGCTTTAAAGCAACACCCACTGCTCTAGTACGCATGAGCCACCTTGTCCATGTTCTTGTTTAATTTTTCGTTCGGATATTGTATTGGAATGCGCTACAGCAGCAGTAGCAGCAGCACGAGAGCACGTAAATGAGAACTGCACACACGCGCGCGCTCTGGCGAAGGTCCTTGTGGACATCGCACTTCTTTGCGAGAGGCGATTTTTGAGCCAGAACCAGAGAGTTTGAGAGCGAGAGAGATCATTTTAAAGGATAAACATGTCAAAGCATCCTTCGATGTGTGTCCTTGCACACACTTGGGCAATGAACAGCACTGGAATGAGCCTATGGAAGCACGGGGCAAAGGGCGCCTCCATTGCGTCACGATCTAAAATCAACTTCAAAGCTTTTTGTGTTGGGTTTCATAAATCTTTCGTTGAGATTCATTCATATGATTCTTCAGTGATGAGTGATTCGAATCTCGAGTCGAATCTTCAAAGATTCATAAATCTCTAAAGATTCACAAATCTTCAAAAATTCATGAATCTTCAAAGATTCATGATTCTCTAAATATTCATAAATCTCCAAAGATTCATGAATCTACAAAGATTCTTGAATCTATGAGATTGTTAAAATCCATTGAAATTCATGTATCTCCAGGGAATTATTAATATTTATGAATGAAGATGTATGATTTTCAAAATATGGAATTTCCTAAATCCCACCTAAAACATGCCCGTCGTGGGTTCAAACCTCGCATGGACCGTTTCCTCGTAGCAAAACAAACTATCCGGCTGTGTGGTACTTTCGAATCAGTCTCGTCATGCCTGTATAGGATGGCATGACCACGTAGGTTGTTACGCCAAGAAGCAGAATAATAAAACTCTCAAGCTCTATGAAAGTTTAATGTTTCGAGATCTAAGAATCTTTTGTAATTCATGAACCTTTAGAGATTCATTAACCGTTCCAATAGAGATTCAAATTCAAGATTCATTTAGATTCATGAATCTGAATCAGATTTACCCAACTCTACAAGCTTTAAGCTTGAACAAATCAATTGAATGATTAATTGAGAAATGGATATTGAAATGTTTTTAAATATTAAAATGTGATTTAATATTTCTGCTAGTAATTTGAAATCATATCACATCAAACGAGCCCCAACGTGTGTCATGAGTAGTGGTGTGCTCTCTGGAGCGCACCCACGACTCCGAGCCGACTCCGACTATTGTTAGTTCGATTCCGACATCGGCAAAATGGAGCCACTAAATCCGCCCGGAGTCGTTCGCAGCCTTTCGGAGTCGGAGTTGGTCGGAGTCATTCGGAGTCGTTTGGAGTGGTCCAGAGGCGTCCGGAGTCGTCCGGAGTCGGTCGGAGTTGTTCGGAATCGTCCGGAGTCGTCCGGAGTCGGAGTCATTTGGAGTCGTCTAGAGTCGATCGGAGTCCACTGGAATCGGAATCGGTCGGAGTCAACAGGAGCATTGGGTTAATGTGCTTGTGATTAGGCTTTCATTTCGTTATGTTTTTTGTCTTTCACTTTGCGCGTGCAGTTCGTATACAGGCCTTTGTTTCGAAGGCCGACTCTGGCCGACTCCGGATGACTTCAACTCCAACCGATTCCGCACGAGTACTTGAACGACTCCGAACGACTCCGAACAACTCTGGATTTTTGCCAACTTTACCCATCACTAGTCATTAGGCGTATGAAAACGCAAATAAAAAAGGGGTTGAGATTCCTTTAAGTTTTTATTATTATTATTTTTTTCAAAAAATTGGTTTATTTTGCTTTCAATGGTTTTAGAATGTATGATCAATATACGTATAATGAGAAGAGGATGTGTTGGGGATTTTAAACCAATTCTTCTGTATGCCCATATGGCCCCAATATTCGCATACTTCACAGCATTTACAGAGAGAAAGCAAAAGAGGGAGCAGCGAGTAAGAGAGAAAGGATCCAACGGTGAGAGAGCGAGAGCGGAGTGCTTTGCAGCACTCTGCTGTTACACTAACATCCTGGCGAGCAGCACCACGGTCCGGCCGACTCGGTACAAGCTTGCCAGCCAGCACGCCAGCCCATTCATTCATTCATGCACACGCCGTTCGTGCGCGGCTTTGTAGTGTGTCTTCACTCCACTGCTGCTGCTGCTGTATCCCCCGGAGGAGAGGACGGCTGGAGGAAGTGGCGGGACCGAACAGTGCGAACGGAGGGCGGGCAGCGGCCCAAATAGAGCCCTCTCTAGAGCAGATACACTCGCGGGTGCAGTGGAATTCAAAGCGATCTAAGCCAAAGGATTTATCTTCAAAAAACACGGGAGAGTGAAAGCGAAGTGTTTGCGTGTGTGTGTGTTAGGGAACAGGGATCATTTGGATCTTGTTGTGTGTGTGTGTGTGTGTGTGTGTGTAATTAGAAGCGATTTCTACCGCAGTATGTGCTCGGGTCGGCAGCGGCCTCTAGTGGTGTCTAGTGTGTTGGGGCCTACTGCTGTTGCTGCTGCCATTATCCTGCCGTGTGCCAATCGGTCTGCGTGTGTGTGAGACGAGTGGGCGTACACGCGTGTGTGTCTGCTTGTGTGTGTGTGTGGATGTGCGCGCTTATGATTCCTCTGCCTGGTGGGTGGCTCCTTCATCTCGCTCACGCTCTCTCCACATGTGCTGCGCTTCCTAGTAAAACGTGCGTTTCTCTCTGTGTGTGTGTGAGAGTGGCTTTGTGTGTGTGTCCTGGACTGGCCCCGCGCGCCGAGTAGCATCTCAAAGGGGTGGACCATATAATTGTGCTTAAGCAAGAAGTGGAAAAAGCAAGGATGCAGCTGGCAGCACGGGGCGATTGAAGTTGAACGGGAGTTGAACCACTGCTTGGGTACAGCTTGAGCGTCCACCCTCAAACCCTGCAGCTTGCACCAAGATCACTCCGTGAACAGTGTTCGAGTGCCACCGTAGTGCTGCGGAAGGCCTCCAAGTGAACACTTTACAAGAGAGGCTGGGAGTGTATGTGTGTGAAACAGCGCTTCCGCAGCGTCGTGTCGTGTCATCAATCAACACACAGTCCTGCCTGCTGCAAGGAGGCTCATCCAATCAAAAAAAAAAAAAGCATCTACCACCCACCCAGCGCAACAGAGAAAAGGAACATCGTCCAGGAGCTGCAGAGCCCCAAAAACACAAAAACCAAAAAAAAAAAAACGCATCGCCCCGAAAACCGTGAGGTCCCCGGGAGCCTTCTGCCGACAGCGACAGCCAACCGTGCACGGGCGGGACCGGGAGTCACCATCCAAGGACAACGAAGATGAACACCGTCCAGAGCACGGGCCATGCGACCGTTCGGAACAAGAAGGACTCGCAGTTCGAGGTGAAGTGCAAGACAAACAAGAATCCGGCTCCCAACTCCGCTTCCCGCCCTGGCTCCCCCTTCCCATCTACCGTATAAACTGTCCTCTGTGACTATCTGCAAAAGAGCTTCTGCTCTCTCCTCTCTTTCTCTCTATCTCTCTATCTTTTTTTTTCTTCTCTCTCTCTCTCTCTCTCCTTCTCCCTCTCTCTGTATCTTTTTCTTCCTTCCTCCTGTTGCTGGAGACGCCTTCCGGTGCCGCGGAGTGGGGTGCCTCCGAGATCTAATCACTCCCGTTTTATCCTGCTATCCTTGTTCGCTCCTGCGTAAGGATGCTGCCGCTTTCTGCACGCCTACTTTCGTCCCCCTGTCGGTCCTCTCACTCCATAAACCCTCCCCTCTCCCCACCACCTCGAAGGGCAGTCCTACTACTTAGTAATACTACTAGCAAACCACTAACTTACTGCTCAGTTCGCTGTCCCAGCTGCCTGTCCTTGCTTACCTGTGCTAATTTTAGTGCCCGTCTAACGATCCTGCCCCCCAAAAAAATTCTCCAACACTGCGCCCAGGGAAGGGAGGGGAGGGGAGACTCCTTCCCTGGCGCCCTCAACAGCTACCCCATGCGTCTATTAGATGAGTGCTGCTATTAGTGGCTCGTTTTTTTTAGAAGTGCTTCTTCGTTTCTCGCCTTTCACCGCACACAAAACCAACCCAAACAACAACACTGATAAGGACAACAAGACACCGCTCACCACACTGTTGCCCTGCTCTTGCCCTTAACAAGAAGAGTGAGGTCAGAAGAAGGAGAAAAAACAGACACAAACCCGATGGAAAATTGGAAACAAAATGCAGAGCAAACCCAATTGTGTTGCCCTCAACCTCAATCCTTTGTAGTAATACACAAAAAAAAAACAATGCCATAACCACACATACACAATCTGTGTGTGTAATGAATGTGTGCCGTAAAAGGGATTAGGAACAATGAACGTGCCCAAAATGGGAAAATCGTACCTCGGCACATTAACCTATTACTCGTAGGAAAAGCGCGCGTGCTGCCTTCCTCGCTCTCTCTCCTTTTCTTTTCCTTCCTTTATATCCCTCTCACTCTCTCGCTCTACTTTCTCGCTCTCTCTCCCTCTCTCTCTCTCTCTCTCTCTCTCTCTCTCTTTCTCTCTCTCGCTCTGTCCTATGTCCTCCTAACCTCAATTTCCCGCTGCGCAAGTAACACATTAACCGTGATAATTTAGTACACAGTCAACCACATACACACATACCCTTATACATCCGTGCACACATACTTAAATAGTAACAATAGTAAGCAAAACCAAAAAAAAAACAAGCGCTGGCAAACCCAAAATCACAACAACATTGCCAATAATAACAACAACATTCTAACCAACAACTACAACAGCAACAAGAACAACAATAGCAACTACAGGAGCAATGCAACAACATATTTCCCAACACACGAAGAAGAAGAAGTAGTAGTAGAAGTAGAAGACGCTGTTTAGAAAGTAACGAAGGAAAACTGATCGCTCTTTTCTTTCTCTCTTTCTCTCTCTCTCTCTCTCTCTCTCTCTCTCTTTCTCTCTCTCTTTCTATTCTTTCTCTATTTGTAAACTAACTTGTACCATTACTACTCTGGACCGAACCACTCGGTGTTTCTCTCTCTCTCTCTCTCTCTCTCTGTCTCTCTCTTTCTTTTCTCTCTCTCTCTCTTTCTCTCTCTCTTCGCTTTTATTCTTCTGCATAGGAATTAACTGTCTCTTCCTCGGAAAAAAGAAATTGGAGAGGCATTTTTATTGCGCTTTTAGTGATCGCTGCCGTATTGGGGCTAATTGTGTTTTCCATTCTACTTCTATCACCAGGTGCATTGATTTCTTTCTTACGTGTGTTTACATGTTTTCTAAATATGCCAAAAATAAACCCCCCCCCCCCCTATCCTCCTATCAACTATACAACACATATAATTGATGGGCAAAAAGCAAAATTACCTTCACAAAACAACAGTCACAACAAAAAAAAAACCCTTTCACCCTCTTTTAACGTTTCTAACGTTCCTCATACCTTGCTATTTGTTGTCGCGCGCTCGCACACACACTTTTTGCTCTTTTCTGACACGTTTTTTGTTGTTTTGTTGTATTTTTTTGGTAAAAATTTGGTTCGTTTGGTTGTTTGTTGTTCGAAGCTTTCTGTTTTTGTTTTCTCTCTCGCTCTCTTTTTTTTTTTCTTCCCATTCCATGATCCTTCATACAACGCCCACTTGTTTCATCTTTTCGACTGCAAAAATGACCACATACGATTGCACGAATGAATGTGTGTGTGTGTATGAGAATTTTAAACGCTCGTTTGGTCTCCTCCTCCCCCTTCTCCCTCGATGGAATTCTTCTGCTCGGTCAATTATGCACTTGGTTGTCCTCTACAATGGCTTTCACTGTTGCTTTCAGTGTGCTTTCGCTTGGTGCAACAAAAATACAAACGTTTGCTCGTTCTATTTGGGATTGGACGATATCGACCGCATTGTGCTGCAGTGGTAAACAGATGAGTGTGTATGTGAGAGGATATTTTGGTTTTGGTTTTGGTTTTTTTTTTGCGCCTAAACGTTGCGTTTCCAGTGCCCATAACTAACCTTGGGGCGTTGAATTGTAAATTAAATGTTCCATCCTCATGGGTCCCGGGTGTGCCGGAGGGATTCGGTTTCACTAATGCCACTGTGGCTGTGGTACCACGCTGACGTCATCTTGCCAATTATCTGCCAGTGTATGCCGTTGCTGCAGCCGTAGCAAAACGGTGCGAAAGCACACCTTAGTGCGAGAACTTTTATCGGTCGTTACTGCTAACTGGAGTAGCACGTTTGTTCCCACGAGAAGCTGTTCGTTCAAATCCCAGTAGATGATAAAAAGGGCGCATGCTAGGTGATGAGAGAGGGAGAGAGAGAGAGAGAGTGAGAGAGATTGTGTGTTATTTACAATATGTAGGAATAGCAGATCATTTGATTGTTATTACTTTTTTTAATTTATTTGAAACCTCAATTAAAGAGAGCTCGCTGCGAACTAAGTAAAGAAATATCGATTGTTTCCATGGTGAGAGTTCTTACGATACAGTGGAGTGGTTTCTTAGTTCGTGGCGGAAGTTCAGCTGTAATGTAACCTATCCAGATGTCACTGCAATTATCAACATTCCGAGGCAATTTGGTTTGTCATCCGATCCCATTAGCCAATCAAAATTGTTTGTTCATTTCGTCAGCTCGCTTCACGTAGAAGCATCCTCATTCGTTCGTTAGGCTTCGAAACTGACATCGCTGGAAACACACCGAAATGAAAACTGTCATATTCCAACCCATTGCGACCACAAAAACAAAACCATAATCACTCTCATTTTAAAAAATGGACTAAGCCATAGATCGAATTTCAAACCGTTCCGATTCCAATGTTTACTTCCTTTTGCGGTGTCTGTGTTCCGCTACCAAGTTGGTTGCTTTTCGTCATGTTTCGTGTTGCTTTACTTTTGTTGTTGTACGTATATGGCCAGCTTGCCCACCTGGTGGGCTTCTTCATGAGTGTCTAGTGTTACCAATTGCAATTTAGTGTGTCCGTAATAGTGATGTGCTCTCTGGGCCCACGACTCCCATCAGACTCCTACTATTGTTAGTGCTATTTCGATTCCGATTCAAAATGGGAACTACTAATTCCGCTCAGAGTCGAAGTCATTCAGAGTCGTCCAGAGTCGTCCGAAGTTGGCCGGAGTTGGCCGGAATTGGCCGGAGTCGGCCGGAGTTGGCCGGAGTTGGCCGGAGTTGGCCGGAATTGGTTGGAGTCGGAGTCATTCAGAGTCGTCCAGAGTACATGGGGGTCGACCGGAATTGGTGCCGGTCGGAGTCAACTGGAGCCATCCGGTGCAATATGCTTGTGATCACCTGATTTCATTTCGTTGTCTTTTATGTCTTTCACTTTGCGCGTGCACTTCGTATACAGGCCATTGTTTGGAAGGCCGACTCCTGCCGACTTAGGACCACGTCGACTCCGGAGGACTCCGATTCCGGAGGACTTCGATTCCGGAGGACTTCGACTCCAGACGTCTCCGATTCCGAGTAGCTCCGGACGACTCCGACTCCGGGACACTCCGGAAGACTTCCGACGACTCCGACTCCGGATGATGCTGGGCGAACCTACCTTTCGGAGTCGGTTTTGAAATTATCAGTGTCGGATCAGAGTCGACTCCGGATATTTCACTATTCCCATCACTAGTCCGTAGTAGCGCACAAGTGCCCTTCAGTAATGCCGATTCGAATGAAAGCAACCAAAAGCCAACACGACCTAGCGTAGGTTCTTTAAAACAACAAAGAAGATAGCTAAGAAGATAGCCAAGAACAAGATTAAACAAAAAAAACATCACTAATGGTACATTTAAAGTATGTGTGTGTGTCAATGTTTCTTTATATCCGCTTCATCCGTCTCAGTTATGCATCTCCTGTTTTAGTTTTAGTATCAACACACATCACACGTACCATTCTATCCCTCTATCTATCTCTCACTATCATGCCTTGATTTAGTGTACTATGTTCGATGTGTGTGTGTGTTTTGTACGGGGTTTCTTTGCTTTAACTCTTCGTCCCGGACCATTGTTTCGCTGCTATGCTCTTCTAACCCAACAAAAACGAACTCCTCCCACCCCCTTCGAAACCTTCGTCTTCCGTAGAGATCGAAAGCTCGAAGCTGCACGGGCGTCGAATATCGCTGTACGATATCAAATCGGGCCGGTACGAGTGGAACACGCAGAACGGTTCCTGGATCAATCGTAAGTGGCTACTTGTGTGTATTTGTGTGCCTGTTTCTGTTCCTCTTTGCGCTCACACGTCTCCATGTCCATGTTTTCCTGGTTTGCGGTGGCGCCTTCTACACGGCAAAAGGGTACGAGTATGTGTTCATCAACGCGGAAGGTGGCCTGACGGCACTGCAAATCACCCGCGATGGAGGCTTCCGGTTCGAGGTGCTCATGAACAATGCCACCTTCGTGAGTATCTTTGCAGCATTTCTAGCACAACAATAACAACAAATATTACTACTACTACTAACGTAAACACTCCCATCCCAACCGGCAGCGGCAGCTCAACGTTGACAGCTACGACGTGTCACCGGATCGGAACTTTGTACTACTGTACGCCTCGAACGGAAACACGCAGCGCTACAATCGCAGGTAAGATAGTCCAAGGCCTCAGCAAACATCGTGCTGTGCAGGGTGCACACTATAGAAGACTCACCTCCCTTCTACTGCAGCTACTACATCTACGACCTAGCCGCGTCGAACGTGTTCTCCCTGTCGGCGAAGGAATCGGACACGACGGCACCGCAGCTCCAGCATGTCCTGTGGGCGCCGGTGGCCTCGAACGGCTCGGGTATGGGCGTTGGTGGCGAAAAGGCGATGTCCGGCCAATCTTCCCACTCGTCCTCCGCTGGGTCGGCTGGATCGTCTGTTGCAGGCTCGTCGCCGAGCTTGGGCACGGCCTCTTCCCAGGGCATCGCATACGTGCATCAGGGTGACATCTACTACAAGCCACGCGTACAGTACGATCTTATCTGCCGGATCACCACCAGCGGTAGGTTTCGATGCTGTCCGTCTAAAGTGTGCCGGAATGGACGTGATTTATCTCTGCCCGATGGGAGATACGGCAGTAGTTCGCTACTGCCATAAACATTCTCTCTCGACGTGAAAAGTAAAATTAATCTGCTGTCAATAGCACGTCACGTCCTGTCGGCTTTTGCAAGTAAATCATTTCCCTTTTTTCGTATCTTCTTTTGCCATGGTCTCCCCACATGGTTCGCGCAGGACGGGATGGGCCCGTGCTGAACGGTGTGCCCGACTGGCTGTACTCGAACGTGCTCGAGCTGAAGGGACCGTCATTGCTTTTCTCGCCCGACGGCCAGTATCTGTCCTTTCTATCCTTCAACCTGTCCGGCGTTCAGGAGTACCAGTAAGTATGCGCCCGGCAAAGCATCATTTTTCTCTAACCAGGTGCCAGCTTCTAACCGATTTCTGAACCCCTTCTTCGCCCCAACCCAAAAGGTATCTGTGGTACGGTGATGGGCAGCAGTATCCCAAGATACACAGTCTGCGCTACCCGAAGGTACATGCGGCCAACCCGAACGTAACGGTGTACGTGGTGCATCTGGGCGTGCTGAAGTACATCTTTCCGAAACCGGTCCACGTGCCGGCGTACATCCGGTCGACCGACAGCTACGTCGGCGGGCTCAGCTGGCTCTCGCCGACGGAGCTCTCGGTGACGTACGCGAGCCGTAACCAGAGCGTAGCGCACGTGCTGCTCTGCCGGGCACCAACGTTTAGCTGTGTGGAGGTAAGGAGAGGACCGTTCGCAATCGGTTCGGTGCTTATTTAAACGATCAATAACTGTCCAGCGAAGAGTGTAAGGAAGTTTTTTTTCGATATTGTGTAAGTCTTTCTTAATTTTTTTTCTGAATATCCAAAAGAAGAAACTTTGCAGAATGCTAGGATCTGCGAACTTTTCTTTTATGGCCGGATGTCACATGAACTTAGATGAAACTCCTCCTTTGGGTTGTTTTTGTTATGGACAGTGACAAGCTGATTGAAACTTCGACGAATAGGACCTCAATGCTACAGAATCATGTGATTCCGTTAGGAATACTGGGACAACGATTTAAATCTACATATAGCAAAGGCTTACATACCGGGACCGGGAGATTAATGCGAATGATTAGTATACGAATTTCCAGTTCAAGATTGCTGGATTAAGCATCTGGGAACTTCTGTCCAGAAGCTATAAACTATGAGCTTTTGGAGTTACAATACCCTATCAAATCCTAAATAATTTATTGCAGATCGATAACTCCCCGAAGATTCAGTCATTCAGACCTAGAATGCCATTACTTACTTACTTACTTACTTACTTACTTACTTACTTACTTACTTACTTACTTACTTACTTACTTACTTACTTACTTACTTACTTACTTACTTACTTACTTACTTACTTACTTACTTACTTACTTACTTACTTACTTACTTACTTACTTACTTACTTACTTACTTACTTACTTACTTACTTACTTACTTACTTACTTACTTACTTACTTACTTACTTACTTACTTACTTACTTACTTACTTACTTACTTACTTACTTACTTACTTACTTACTTACTTACTTACTTACTTACTTACTTACTTACTTACTTACTTACTTACTTACTTACTTACTTACTTACTTACTTACTTACTTACTTACTTACTTACTTACTTACTTACTTACTTACTTACTTACTTACTTACTTACTTACTTACTTACTTACTTACTTACTTACTTACTTACTTACTTACTTACTTACTTACTTACTTACTTACTTACTTACTTACTTACTTACTTACTTACTTACTTACTTACTTACTTACTTACTTACTTACTTACTTACTTACTTACTTACTTACTTACTTACTTACTTACTTACTTACTTACTTACTTACTTACTTACTTACTTACTTACTTACTTACTTACTTACTTACTTACTTACTTACTTACTTACTTACTTACTTACTTACTTACTTACTTACTTACTTACTTACTTACTTACTTACTTACTTACTTACTTACTTACTTACTTACTTACTTACTTACTTACTTACTTACTTACTTACTTACTTACTTACTTACTTACTTACTTACTTACTTACTTACTTACTTACTTACTTACTTACTTACTTACTTACTTACTTACTTACTTACTTACTTACTTACTTACTTACTTACTTACTTACTTACTTACTTACTTACTTACTTACTTACTTACTTACTTACTTACTTACTTACTTACTTACTTACTTACTTACTTACTTGTGTAACGTGTTTAGCGTACAAAAAAGAAATAACACTGCAATAAAAAGATAGGGACTTTATAACACTATATAAGATAAAAGATTAATTATAAAAATTGAGAGGCTAGTTGTACGTTTGGGTATTTAAACCCATATCTTATTACGTGAAACAATTTCAATTAGTTGACCGAGAATCACCTTCTCATTTCTGAGCAGTATCGAGAGGGACCTCACTCTTGCGAGACCCCACTAAATCTGATATTGACTAAGTGGAAAGTGTTTATGGATCGCTGTCAAGTGCCACTTACAGTATTCTTGGACCTACAAAAGAACATTTGAGACTATTTCGAGAGAACTATTGATACAAACTACTGTTGGTGTGTTGTCCGTTTGTATCATTGGAACTGAGCTCAAATGGTTATTCTGCAGGCTGGGTAGACATAGTATGTCTTACTGGAGTAAATCTGAACCTATTCCTAAAAGCCTTGTGAGTCTCAAAGCGGCGTTTTGCGATGACAGTGTAGTTTCATGAAGGATGAAGAAGGCAGGAATAAGCAGAAAAATTAGTAAACATTCAGAAATAGTTATTTGCAAGACATCTGCGTCCTTCTTGATTCATAATCATCATGGCTAATTATCATTATTAAATATCATCGAGTTCTGATGAAGTACTCTTCAAAACATCTCTTCAAAATTTATTCCACTCTCTTCCTTGCAGATCTTCCAAGAGAAGGCAGTGGCCAACTCGTGGGTACTGATCGGCGAGACGCCATTGTTCATCCGACGTCCGTCGGCGCTGGAAAACTATGCCGCCGATGCACCCCAGCAGCCACCGGCCGGTTCAGCCCCGACCACGACAACGACAACGTCCGCACCGCCACAGCCACCAACGCCGCCCCCACCGGCAATGCCGCGCCATCTGTACATGCTGAAGCGGCTGAACGTGCGGGACGGTTCGCACGGCTACTATCGCCACCTGGTGCTGGTCCTGCTCGGCACCAAGCGCACCATTACCCTGACGATGGGCCAGTTCGAGGTGACGGAAATCGTCGGGTACGACGAGCGGCACGGGCTCGTTTACTTCATGGCGGCCCCGTACCACAAGCCGGGCCAGCGCCACCTCTACAAGATACCGCTCGGGCTCGAGCAGCTCGCCTCGATGGCGGGCGGCGGTGGCGGCACTGGGTCTTCGGCTGGCTCGAGCGAGCCGCACCAGCCGGAAACTGGCCGACCCGGGCACAACGCGAGCGACGTGCTGCTGCTGCGCCCGTTCGGCTCCGCTGTGCCGTACTGTGTGACGTGCGGCCGGGGCCCCACCGACGGTAGCGACGGCGCGGACGGTGGCGATCCGAAGCGCCCGAACAACTGTCTGTTCAATCGCGTCTCGTTCAACGACGACTACACGTACTTCGTGCAGGAGTGTCTCGGACCGGAATCACCGTCCACCTACCTGGTGGAGGCCGGCACGGAGCGCAAGGTGCGCGTTCTGAACGACGGCAACGAGCTGCGGGAGCAGCTTGTCCAGCTGGCCAAGCCGCAGATCATGACGTTTAGCGTGCAGATCAAGTACGACTTTAACGCGCAGGTGAAGCTGTTCCTGCCGCCCGGCGTCAAGGAGGACGACGACCTGCAGCTGCCATTGATACTGCACATGTAAGTCTATGGGGTGCTAGTCGGGCGGGTCGATGATAGCTCACATTCAATGCCATCCTTGTTTAGCGAGGCCGGCCCGGAACGGCAGCTCGTGTCGGAGGAGTACAGCGTCGACTGGAACTGGTACCTCAGCAGCCACCAGTCGTACATTATCGCGCAGATCGATGCGAGGGGATCCGGCTTTCAGGGCGAGTCGCTCAAGACGCAGATCCGTGGACGCGTCGGTATTGAGGTCGAAGATCAGCTGGCCGTACTGATGTAAGTGAAGGCGCGTTTCAGCCCCATAATAACAGTTCATAACGACGTTAACGCTCGCTTTATGTGCAGGTATTTGCGGGATAATCTGAAGCTAGTAGATCCCAATCGCATCTGTGTCTATGGTACGTATTAGCTAGCTTTTAAATCTTTAGTGCCTAGAAGCGTCTTCGTTGTACAAGTTTAACATCCTCTTCCCCAAAACAAAAACCTCGTCTGCAGGCAAGGGCTACGGTGGCTACATCGCAATGCAGATGCTTGCTACGGACGCGAACCAGGTGCTGAAGTGTGTCGCCGCCATCTCGCCGATCGTTTCCTTCCGCTACTTTAGTAAGTTACCCGGCCGCACCTGTTCAGCCTTCTCCTGTTTTACCCTTCATTTTTTTGTACCCTCGTCACAGATTCCTTCTTCACCGAGCGTTACGTGCTGCAGCAGGACGACACCGAGCGGTCGCTGATCGAGTCGGACCTATCGACGAAGGTTGCCAGCCTGGCGTCGAAGAACTTCCTGCTGATCCACAGCACGGCCGACTGCGTGGTGCACGAGCAGCATGCCGCCCTGCTCACCCGCTCCCTCGTCAACCGGGGCATCATCTTCCGGCACCAGGTAAGCGGCACCTACAGTGGTGCCCAGCGAAAGTCGTGGACAGCTTATATTTTCTCCTATCTTCTGACTTTGATGCTTACTGCTGATAGTTCTTTAGGCGAAGTTTCTTCAGAAGTCTTTGAGGATGGTCACTCTTCGGCTATGTTTATGTAAAAATCAGACCAAATATCGTGAAACCCCCAGGATAGCTGTGCATAAATATAAGCATGAAATTTATGCGGTCGACAGAAAATCTGACAGTGAATTATTGAAATGAACACGTCCCGTGCCAATATTGATCAGCATGGTTCTAAAAGCGCTTGATATCAGTTGTTATTGATAATTGATGAGATTATTACATTACATAATAATCAAATCCGTATTACATAACCTAGACCAAAAGTCTAGGGTCCGAATAAGCCAAAGTAATTTTTGAAGAGTGTATTATTGGGCCTGATCGCAAACGAAAGTCGATAACTTTTATCCAATCGGATAACATGCTCGATTTCACCGGTGGAATATGTTTTCCACCGGTGGATAATTGTCTCCACTGGTGGCTAACTTTTCCCGATTCGAGTAGCCAGTGATTTTGCCCATTCGTTAATCATAAGGTTTTGTTTTGTGCTAGGAGTGCACTAGTAAACTTGGTTTATTCATGGCATACGACACTGGATAGTAGACGTCTTAAAATGCGAAAGCAAGTCTCTGACTATGGGAGTTTTATAACATCGGTTTGAACAAACATAGGAGAATACACCCTTTCACGCCAAAATAGAAGAAACGGAAGGCTTATTCAAGGAACTATTCAGTGACGAATCAACACAAAAAGTGGCATTAGACCAGAGATGTCAAACTAATGGCCCGCAAGGTCTTTTGGTTTGGCACGCGACCGTTTGAGCCAAAATTTATTGATAGAATCATTTTTGCTTCCATAGTACATGTCAGTCAATTCCGGACTCCTGAAATATGAAGAGATTTCCAACTTCACAGGATTTTCGATTATTTGTCAGACATCGTCATAAAACCTTGTCGGTTTTATTCTTACCTTCTCTCTATGCATGTATGCATAAAAAAGATAAGAATTGCAAAAACTGTTGTAGTCATAAAAGGAAATTCAAACATGGCCATCAATCAAGGCACTTGGCGACCAATTAAGCAATTTCTATAAGAAAAAGACTTGTACAAATTAATAAAATAACTCAGCCAACAGGAATTAAAAACGCAAGCTCTCACACTTTTTGGTATATTTTTATGGAAAAGGTCGTATTATATTTCTGCAAAACGTTTAGAAATTAGATGAAATCAGACGTCAGCACAATCACGTGTTTCTTTTGACAGAACGTTACAAACGATCTCTATCAGGCTTCCATCAGGCATCCAAGATCAATGTGATTAGATAAACTACAGGGCTTATGACTCTGATTTTTGTCGCCATAATGAATGGAGATTACTATGGAGATTGGCAGGAAGGGAATAACGGGTACTAAGGACTTATATGACATCTTCCACTCCTCTGTAAAGATCTGAACTGGACTGAACGACCTGTTGTAATTTATGGACTTTAGATAGCATCAAAAGTAGGAATTCGCTGCTTTAATTTCAGCTGAAAAATATGGATAATCAAAATGACATCAATATCAACTTTACTTTACAAAATTTACTGGTCTGTATTGGAACCAACCAATTTAAATTCCATTTAAATTTAGAACCATAATTTAGTTAAATTCTATTGATGTCCTATAGGACGAATCAAAAATCTAGAACCACCAAAAATTAAGATAACCAACTAATAAATTGTGGGAAATCCTGTAAAAATGGTTTCCACTGTTATATCAACTTGGGTGCAGCAGATGATATAGTCTGATCGATATCGATAGTCTAGAATATTGACTGAATATTTTTTTGTTTTGTTTATTTTGTTTATTTTTTATGATGTTTTGAACTGCTCGATTTTTATCTCCATTGCTATGGCGGCAAACTGCATTCCAGTCTTCTACAATACCGAACGGATAGTAGATTCTATTACTGAACCGATCGGATTTCGATTGAAAAAAATGCAATTGGATTTACTTGGAATTTTGCTAATGGATCGAATAGGATCGAATTTCGTTGGCGATAAGGCCCATTGTTATTGATATTTTTTAAAGTTTTTAAATCATTTAAAACTATCAGAAATGAAGTAGTGCTGAAAATGTGTTTCAAATTTTCCCACATAATTCTTTAATTTGTTAATTAATTAATATTAATAATCAACCCATAATAAACCAATAAAAACAAGAAAAAATGAATGAAAAGGACATATTTCAATACAAAAACAAGTTTCCAAAACCAAAATGTTTTGTTGCGATGAAATCCAGAAGAAACAGTCATGATTACAACTGATAAACTGGTTTGGGTATCTAGAATGTAATGAAGATGCATGAGCGCTTATGGCACATAGTCTTAATCATTACCTTGCTGAACATGGTTTCGATTTACGATAGTAACATGTCCAAACATACTTTGTAACCAGGCTGGGAGCAAAATTTTGCAATCAATTCGAGGCAGTAATTTAATATATCTAAATAATGATCGATTGCTTAATTTCTGATGCATCTGGAAGAATTATTGAGTGATTAGCAATAACATTATTTATAAATTTACTCTGCTGCTTCTGTTAGAGCCTTGCACTAACGATATTTGATGGTTTAGGGCCGTAGAGTGCTTGGCCTGTACATATATGGTTATGAAATATGAAGATGGCCACTCAACATACCGAATCGATGGACCTCTAATAACTGATTTAAATCGATTTTGGAACCAAACTACATTTCATACCTTTTTATTCATTTATGCACGGTTTTCCGAGGTTTTTCAAGATTTTTGGTCTGATTTTTTGCATTAGCTCAGCCGAAAAGTGTCCTCAAAGACTTGCGAAGAAATGTTTCGGATAAGTCGCCTAAAGAACTGGCCAGTAAGCCTGAAAGTCAGAAGATAGGAGAAAATATGAGGTATCCACGACTTTTGGCGGCCACCAGTAGTGTGGCCGCCCAACTGCACTACATCTCATGGTGTGTCGGGTTTTATTTTAAATTTAATTTTGTTCTCTTCCCTTGCCTTTGCCAGATGTACGTCGACGAGGATCACGAGTATCGGAGCGTGTCCGAGCATCTGTACCACACGATCGAGACGTACATTGAGGAGAACTTCGGTAACGATAACCAGGACTGGACGTCGGCATTCTTCCTGTCTAAAACGTAGTTCTTCCAGTGGTAGGAGGCAAAGCGAACCGAAAGAAAATAATACACACACACACACACACACACACACACATACACATACATACATATACAACCATTCTCACAGAAACACACAAACACACACACAGACACCTTCACACAAAGGCAGAGAAACATCACAACACGTTTGATTAATGATAGAGTAATGATAATTTAAAGATAAAAAACAAAGAGCAAAACAAGAAGAGAAAAATATATAAGAATCTAATAAATGAGAAACAAGGAAAAACATTTTGCAGCTGAGCAGGGACGAACGTGGAGTAGAGTGAAGTAAATGACATACATATTTAAAGCAAAAAAAAACAATGTGTGGGTGTATGAAAAAAATTAAATGGATGCAAATTTAAAAAGGAAACAATAAAACGAAACACGTGCACCTCCAGGCACGCAGATACACGCATGGCGCTTTAAAGAGAGGGGAGGAAAGCCAATTTTTGACAGAAAAATAAGGAGAAGAAGAAGAAGAAGAAGAAACGAAGACAACAACCTAAAAGTAGTGAATTGCGCTGGCAATTCGCAAAACAGATAGATACTAGTCTTGTCTAGCGTTTGAAAAAAGAACGCAAAAAACACACACACACACACTTCCCCCGGTGTTTGAACATTTCACATTTGATCCTTCTACTTGTCTGCAACCCAGCATGCGTGTGTATGTGTGAGTGTGTGTGTGTGTGTGTGTAGATTTGCGAGGCTGTATGTGTGTATGAGTGTTGTGTTCATTGTGCGATAGCTATTTTAAACAGTCCCAGGCTAAACAAACACCAGCGAAGAGAAGACAGTGAAATCCTACTAAAAAGCACCGATTCACACACACACATACACACACACGCACTCATCATGTTAAAAATTTCGATTTTTTCTTTCCTCCTTTACGTACGAAATTCAAATTGCCGAAAGTCCTCCAGGCTGTTTGGTGACTGGAACACTGGATTGGAAGCAAAAAAAAAAAAAACAAAAACAAAACAAACTGTTCGAAATGCAAATAGTAGACACGAACGACAACTACTAATAAAAAAAAAGAAATATAAAGAAAACAACAAAAAAACCCCAGCACGGTACGGGTAAAACCCGCGGCCGAGTGAGTTTGAATATTGATTTCAACGTCAAAAACGAGAGCGTGTGTGTAAATTTCTTTTCTTAATATTTTTTTTTATTAAATAAGTCTTTACTAAACGAACATGTTCAAAATCACTCACATTTCCCATTTGTTTTGCGGTTGACCCCTCTCACTCTCTCTCTCTCTCTCTCTCTTTCTCTCTTATTTGCCTAAACAATCACTAGAAATTGGACTTGTTGCATCGTTTTCTTAATGTTCTCTCTTCTTTTTGTCCTTGTTTGTTTTTGTCACATATACTGCCCTACCCCCTCTCTCACCCCTCCTCCCTTTGCTTCAGAACCGTCCGTTATACTTTCCCGCTTTGCAAAATAACACATTTTCTTCTTCGCCTCCTTTCCTCTGTTTTGCTCCTTTTGTCGGCATCAGTAATAGAATTTCGTTGCACCTTGTACAGTGCTGCCACAACACGACGTGAGGCGTGATTAGGAGAGATCTTTGTTCGGTGAGTGAAGGGGGGTGTGGGGAGGGGTTGATTAAGGGGAAGAGGGAGAGGGGTGTTTTACACGTTTGTTTGTTTGTTTTTTTCCCTATATAAACACATTTGCTTTATCTAGTCTCCCTACTCCTCTGTACATCGCAGCGCTAGCGATGCTTGCGTCGCATTTTGCACCTTTCACACCAGCTGGGAGTTGGGAGTTTCCCCCCACCCCCCGCGGGCGGCTTGTGCACCCCGCACTTCTAATGCTAATAAGAACATAAGAGACTCGTCGACAAATTCATTCACACAGCAATGGGGGAAAGAAAACCCCTTTTCCTGCAGCCAATGTATCGGGCGTATCGCAGCGACGCTCTGTGCCTTCCGCCGGAGTCGCGCGAATACAATAGGAGCTTTTGCTATTTGCTTTTTTTCCTTTTGTTGTGGGGAACAAAAAGAACAAAAAAAAAACACAGAAATCTGAAACCCTCCTTTTTCCTACAAATATGTTGCTATACATGGTTACATTGTTGATGATCACACACTTGCCGCCCGTACATTAGCGCCATCTGTTCGTTCAACTTGCTTTTCGTTTGCTTTTCTTCGCTTTGATTGCTAATGTATCCCAATCGTTAACACTTTTGGTGACAAAAAAAAAAACAAAAAAAAAAACGGACCGCTTTATCTACACTTTGCCCCGTTGCCGTTAGGGTAAACCGATCTCCAATCGGTTCAGGGAAAGGGAAGAGTGAGAAACAAATAGTTGGACAAAAAAAAAAAAGAAAGGAAAATACCAAGCTAGGCAAAGCATGGAGAATTTCAAACGGAAAAGCAAATCCCGAAAGCAAAACGCTATGTAATATATTTAACACGCCACGATCTGTCGATGCTTTCCCTTTCATCGATTTAAGCTGCGGATGGGGGACAACTATGGAATTCATGGCACACCTCG
Organism: Anopheles gambiae; assembly: GCF_943734735.2. Taxonomy (NCBI): domain Eukaryota; kingdom Metazoa; phylum Arthropoda; class Insecta; order Diptera; family Culicidae; genus Anopheles; species Anopheles gambiae. The sequence continues at coordinate 15,890,758 of NC_064600.1, read as the reverse complement.
GCTTGTCCGACCGCTTTCCTCATCGTAACGGTAGCGAGTGACATCCCACAATAGTTTACTAACCCTCTTGTTTTCCACCTGTTTTCCTCAATTGAGCGTTTCCTACGGGCATGTCCCTCCTTATGGCGCTGTTGTGTGTTTTGTCTCTGCCTTGCTCCTAATGCATTCCATTGTTTCTTTTTTTCAAAGCTCGATGCACGTGTGCTAATTATAATTAATGCCCCAAAGGATAAAGGATAACGACCGTGCTCGGAAGTCATGGGTGTATGTGTGTGTGTGCGCGCTCGTACATACACACACGCACTTATAGGGAAGACAAATGATAGGCGAACTTTGCACAAACCTTTTCTAACACCCTTTCACTACAAGCAAGCAAAAAAAAACATCCTCTTAAACAATAGGAACATGTAGGGTGTATACATCCCTCGCCGGTGCGTGCTGAGGAACGCGATGTGTTACGGGCGGTGGAATTTGGCAGGCACCACACTACTATCGGTTTGCTATCCGACATTAACGCTTTTGTTGATGCAGTTGTTTTCCATTCCCTGTATGTCATCCGCCTTCATACAGCATCCATCCATACAGCGTGTGTACCACAATATAATGTGCGTGTGCGTGTGTTGTGTTTCATAAGGGACGTTGTTGTTGCTGTTTTCGCTTCCGGTACTGGCGGTTGTTTTGTGTTGTGGGTGGGTGGGTTGTGGGTCGTGGGGACGTTTCAGTTATCTATACCCTTCCCTCCCCTCACTGCGTTCTAGGCCTTTGAGCCAATGCTGCCCTTCTGCCAGCGTGCCATTATGGGCAGCAGCGCGAGTGGCATTGGCGGTCGCGGCTTGCTTCCCGGTTCCGGGTGCCGCGGATCCGTTGCCTTCACAATGACTGCTCGGTGTGGGGTTTAGTTTTTTTGTGTACAAAAAGAAAGACGGTAAAAAAAGACAGAACCTTTTCAGTAAGTGTGTGGCTAAGGTAAAGAAACAAATTCTCGCATCAGAATGGTATAAAATAATCGCTTGCAAATCAACGAGTTTATCGCTTAATGAATAATGAAAGAAGAAAAAAAAATCAACCCGTGTGAGGCGGGAAACGATACCGATACACACATACTGCATGTGACAAAACGTAGTCGAAAGTGAGTGTGAAAGCGCTACTTCAGATGACGGACGTGTGAACACACTGTGCGCTATGTGTAATGAATCGAACAGGGGTTAGCTAAAACATAGAAAGAACGAAACTTAAACTATCGATTGCTAGTGCCGGTCGAGATCGCATACTTTTTCTTCTACCTCCCACTCCCTTGTGTGGCTCTGTATGTGTGTGTGTGTGTCTGTAGAACGAAGAAGTGTTTTTGAATCCCAAAAAAAAAAAATCGAGAATTAAAAAAAAAACTCCTAACCGATCACGCGTTTTTTATAATTTAAATTACGCAATATCTCACACGCTCTCTGTAGGTTGTGAAAGTTGCCTTTGTTCTGGTTCTGGACGCGACATGTCAGGCTAGGAAGAGGAGTATGTGGAGTTGAGCATCTACGCGCCGAACCGATGTGCAAAGTTTACCCTATTCATTTTACGTTCAGTTCACAATTAAATTCGCTATTAATATCTGCATTTGGGACCGTTGTTTTATTTTACATTTAACGCGCTCTGCCGCTCGCTCGGCAACCTGCGAACCGTTTCGAGTTTGTGGTGCTCGAATTGCGCCAAGCTCGCTTGTCTCCCGATTGCGCCCAAATATCATAAGTTTCGATACTATTCGGCAATCGTATGCGGAATAAGTAGCGCTGCGCAATAACTTCGATCAATTATCTGCCTACCACAACCTAGCACAGCACGTTCGCACGTGTGCACCGCACTTATTGAGAACAGTACAATGACGGCACAGTTCGTGGGCTGTTCGTTTTTTTTTGTTTTGTTTTAATTAAAAATTGATTAATATGTCTACTACTAAAGTTCATATTGGCGACAGAAACAAGACAGAAAAATTACACCCTCAATCTACCCTCCGGCCCTACCGTTCCGATATTTGGCGTTCACACACACACACACACACACACGCACACACACACTCACACAAACACCTCTGAAGCCTTCACTGGGGCTTCCGTTGTTGTTGTTTTTTTAAAAGGTTAGTAGTAATTTGTTTGCTAGGCGGTACAAAAATGGGCGCTTTTGCAATGTCAGGATGGAAACGGATGGCCCCCGTTTTGCCCGCATGGCCTTTGATCGATGACGTTTGATGTATGAAGGGCGGGCGTTTGCCCCTAGTAACAGATACAGGATGATGCTCATTGTTTCGGGTGGGCTGTGAGGATGTTGGCTGGTGTGTATGGTGTTTGGTGGTGTTTGGTGGTGTTACTACAGATGACGCCTTCATCGCGACAGACTGTGCGAACGCTCGCGTTCAGCGTTGGCGGTGGACGAGTGGGCACCGACGGGGCTGTCATTACATTTCTCGTGCAGGCGCTGGTGTGCGGGAAGCTTCGCGAAGAACGGATGCCGCAGAGCCTTGTCTGTAAGGATGGTAAGACACACGGTTAGACAACACGGAACGGTGGTTTGCAGCAGCGCACCCGACCCGATCTCTTACCCAGTGTGATGCGCTTGGAGGGTTCGTATTCCAGCATCTTGCGAATCAGATCGAACAGCTGCAGGTGGTCTGGCTTGTCGGTGATGACGCATCGATGGAGCGGCTTGCAGTTGTCCCGCACGTACCGCCCGGTGGAAGACTTCTCGTCCCAGTCCAGCTTGCCATAGCGGAAGTACTTGGACCGTGTTTGCCTAAAGTTAAACGGGTAAATAGTCGATTTAGAGATACAGTGATAACAGATATGCATTTGAATGTCGCATGGAATATCACAGGAATTTCGCATGTCACATGATCATGGAACTGCCAAAAAATTCTAAAAAATAATTCTTCAAACAGGAAACAACTCATTAACCCTCTCACCCGAAAATAATCGATTTCAACGAAACACTCAAGTTTCAAATTTTACTAAAATTATAGAGATTTAACGAGATTTGTAAAAGTCAACTTTTTTAGATCAAAGCCATGTGCACGCAACGTAATTTTGAAACAATTACTCAGGTTTAAACATATTCATGAGACACATCACGAATCTAGTGCCTAAAAATAGCAAAACCGAATGCATAGAACATAATAAATTCAACTAAATTTAATTTTCACTAGCCTGAGCATCATGGCACGTTTTCTGGAACTCATTTTGAAATATTTAGAAGGAAAACCAACCGAGATGGACAGCCGACATTGCAGTCGTAATCTATTTTAACAAGTAAATACAATGGAACCTCTCATAACGAGTTTAATCCGTTCCAATGACTCATTCATTATGCAGGAGGTTCTTTTTCATACAATGTGTAAGAAAAGTGAAATAATTGGTTTCAGATTAAGAAAAGTGCAGGTATATGGGATTATATGCATCTCAACCATACGGAACACCTCCAAGTGATAATAGTAATGCATTGTTTAATTCTTAGTATCAAAATTCTAACCTTCGCGAGCAAGTAGATCAATAATTCATGCAAGAACACACTCATCAATTCACCTCACACTTGTCACTTCACACACATCTTCAAATTCTCGAAATGTTCACGATTTCTTATAGGGAACAAAAAGGAAATTGCTCGTTATGAAAGATTTTGCTCGTAAAGAAGGCTATTTGTAGAGCATTTAGATTTTCTTATATCCTTCTTTCTGTTATGCGAAAAACTCGTTATAAGGATTACTCGTTATGAAGGGCTCCACTGTAATCTATTTCAATACACATTGAACTCTCTCTAAACGAGCATTTTTCAACCGGTGGGGAATTGCCCCCCAAGGGAGGGGATTTTGAATTATTTCGGGGATATTTTTTGATAGAAATTTCGCTAAATACCATGGAATGCCACGCTCTCCCCCGGCTCATTTACTTGTGAGGGGGGAATGAAATCCTACATGTACCCTGGGCGAAAAGCTGCAAAAAGGTTGAAAACCACTGCTGTGCCTCTCCAATTAGAAAAAAACCTTCTTATGTGAAAAATTTTGACAAACCGTTAATTTCAGCAAATTTATGCCCTTCTCATTTGGAAAACCTCTGAAATCTGTGTCCCTCTTATTTGTGTATGGTGTTGCCATGGTTATTGAATGATGTATACTCTAGTGTTGAATCATTCATATGAATATTCAGCGATGAGTGATTCGAATCTCGTATCTCGAGTCTCTAAAGATTAATGACTCTTCAAGTATTCATGAAAGAATCTCGTAAGATTCGTCAATCCATTAAGATACATAAATCTTCAGGAATTCGTGAAGCTTTAGCCATGTATGATTTTCAAAATATTGAATTAGCGCGATCGCATGGTACAGTGGTGAACTAGCACGACTTAACAATATGCCCATTGTGGGTTCAAGCCTCGCATGTACCGTCACTTCGTAGCAAAACAAATTATCCGGCTGCGAGGTACTAGCCAAGAAGTTTCCCGCATCTTTCCCGCAGTCACGAAGGCTGCCATAAATGACGGCGTAGCTTGTTACGATAAGAATAATAATAATAAGAATCTTTCCAACCGAGATTCAGATTCGATGAATCATTTCAAAGATACAATCAGATTCATGAATCAGAATCAAATTTACTCAACATTAGTATGTTCCAATCTCCAATCGTGTTGGCAATTTCCTATAGCCTATACAATTAAGACTGCGTACTAAATGTGTTATCTCTTTCTAGTTTCTATGTACTTTTCATTCACTGTCAAGCTCTCTAATTTGAAAACCTCTCTTATTTAACAGTTCCATCGGCTCTCAAATAAGAAAGAAAGAGAGTTGACCACAATCAAATGTGTATGTTTCGATGCTTCAATGATTGTCTTCAACAAATTTAACAACATTAAAGAACTAAAAATTACATTGCTGAAAACTGAAACATTTAACATTTTGCTAGGGTTTTCATGTCGAGAACGATTAGGTTGAATCGATTATGGAAACGGAAATAACACGTAGACTTTTGGCAATGAAAAGGCTGACCTTAGTCGAATAGTGGAAACAGTGAAATCTCTGTCGAAGATTTTGTAAAATGGCCAAGACAAAAATAAACGTAACATGGAATCAGCATTGAAAAAGCCAAAACAATCGTTTCTTACGCAATATCGGAATAGACACGGAGCCGTACAGATAGCGGAGATCAAGCCAATTACTAAAGTTCCTAACCAGGCTGCGCATAGGACATACAAGATACACTCAAAGGTACCTAATAGCAAAATCAACTCCTCCTGCAGCTACTGTGGAGTTGACGTGACCGTGCGACACCTCTTAGTAGACTGTCTGGGCTTCGCACAAAATAGAACAAATTGCAAACTGGACCAAAACATAGACACCATTTTATCTAACAATCCAAACAAAATTGCTTAGATACCTAAAATCTACAAATCTATACAAAGAAATATAAAGTGAAACAGAACCCACAGCTACATCAAAAAGACGAATGAAGCAGGGATGATCAAAGTCTCTATGAATTAAACATACAAAACGCAGATAATTTCATCAATAAAGCTCCACTACTTAACACATTACTATGGAAACCTAAACCCCGCTATTCGAAGTGGAGTAGTTAAGAGGCAAAGTAAATATTTTGTTTTTTGTTGCATTGGAACAAAAAAAATCCTGAATAATGAACATTGAAGGATGATCTAGTAGCATAATATAAAATCAAAGAACTGCAGCAGGTAGTGCCTCATGCTCAAAATTTTTTTGTTCGACTCTGCCAAACTAATCACTTATACTTCAATCATAACATTCCCTTTCGTTTGAAGAATTCGCACAAAAGAACACAATCGTAATGGCGAAAGTGGTAGCGCCCTGAGTCTTACCTTGCCATGCGGTAAGGGATGGTGCCCAGGATCCGTTCCATCATGGCCAGATGTTCGCGATTGTCGTGCGTTGGGAAGAGCGTTACGCCCTGGTACAGCTCGAACATGATGCAGCTAAAATCAGCGGAGGAGAGAAACAAAGCAAGCCATCAGTTTCCACCTTCCAGCGAATGCATCCTCGTCCCTCGCAAAACACTTACCCGATCGACCAAACGTCACAGGGCTGCGACCAGCCGAGCTCGAGGATCACTTCCGGTGCGCGATAGTGCCGGGTGGAGACGATGGTGCTGTGGTGCTCGTCGTCAAACGTGGCGCTGCCAAAATCGATCAGTCGAATATCGGTACAGTTGACGCGGCGCACCTCGCGGTTCTGTTACGGAAGCGAAAGGGCGAGTGTAAAAATAAATAATAATAAAATATGCGAGACCATACGGCCCGTACCTTGCGTGGGACCGTCGTGGTGGTGTACTCCGAGTCGACGAACAGTATGTTTTCCGGCTTCAGGTCCGTGTGCGTGAGGCGGCTCTCGTGCAGGAACTTGACGGCGTAGCACAGCTGGTAGGAGATGTGCCGTACGTGCTCGATCGGATATGGCTCGTAGTTGTTGTCTTTCTGCAGAGTAACATGGAACACGCATTATTAAACCGCACGGTAACAAAACGGTGCACTGCTCGCTGCACTTACCAGGAAGTCGAAAACACTCAGCCCAAGCATCTCGAAAGCGATACACGTATGGCCGTGGTAGTCGAACCAGTCTAGCATTTTCACGCACAAGCTGCAACACAAGCAGAAACGGGGGGTTTTGAAGAAAATGGTTTTATAATTGCGCCAACTGGCAAAACGGCAACGGCTGGCTACTTACTGCTCCAGGTTGGGATCGAGCTGCATGATCTTTTCCAGCGCACCAATTTCCAGCTCGGCCGCGTCACGATACTTCTCCACGTTCTTGATGATCTTCAGCGCCATGACGTGGTTGCTGCGCGAATCGAAAAAGGGAGAAAACCGCACAGTCGCGTAATTAGGGCCACGGTGGCGCTTGCGAAACCAGTGCACACTTACCGCTCCAAGTCCTTCACCTTGACGACGCGTCCAAACGTACCCTCGCCGAGGGTGGCAAGTATTTTATCTGTAAAGACGAAACAAAAAATGTTAATCTTTACTTCATCTCGGGCAGCGTCAATCTCGCTGTTACGCACATCTGTTATGGAGGATATCACCGATCTGGTAGATCAGATGGCCATCGGCATCGTCCCGGATGAATGGTTGTTTCTGGTCGGTCGGAATGTTGCGGGAAGGAAGCAAAATAGAATTAGTAATCGATAATAGGGGGAGAGTATGGGCGGGTGCAACGGACAGCACACACTCAAAACTGGTGGTAAAAAAACAATACGGTAACGGCGAAAAACCTCCAAACGATCATTTGCGATTATCAGTGTAACTAATTAAATTGCTAGAAACTCGTTATAAAAAGAAAACTAAAAAAAAGCCACATGCTTTATAATGCTTGGTTTAAGATGCGTTTACTAAAAACAATGATGGACGATTAAGGACGACCGGTAACTCGCATCGATGAGCTGCTCTCGCACCATCATCGCACACGTTTCTTCGATGCACACACAGGCGGTCTTACCAGGTAGCGGGAGCACAGGTATGACACTAGATAACCGATTAGCAAAAGGTTTATCATTGCAGGATCAAATATGCGCACAGGGTTAAGGGTTAAAAGCGCAAACAAACAAACTAACTGGTGGTAGATACCGGGGCCAACTCGCTCGCTCCCGGTTGACACTTGCAGGTGACGTTTGTTTTCGCGGCATTTCATAGCCTGCTGTGTTGATCACTCGTGGACACACGTGTTGACCGCTGGTACATTGGTAATGTGACAGTTCGTGGGTGTGAAACTTCATAAACCAAACCAAAAAAAGGCAATACTGGGTTTTCCAGTCGTTCTCGTAGCTGTGGGACACTTTATTGACTCTTTCTTGCGTGAAATCAACTTAATGTAATAGGAATTGGATTCAATAGTACCCTTGTTGGACAAATCCAATTGGAATTTGCAAAGAGCATGTCCAAAAAGGCTGCCGTAGATTCAAATTTCTATCATTTGAAGTTCACTTCCCATAAGAAAGAAAGAAGAAAATGTCCTACAACTATGAGAGCCTTTGGAAAATCCTGTAAGTGTTTTTGATATGAGCTTTCACGCAAACTGCAAACTAGATGTCACCAATGTGGCGCTGGCAGAGAGCGAATACGTGATTTAGGTTAGATTTATTTGACATATTTTAATCGGATTAGGATTTCCTGTTAGGTTACGGGTTACACAAACACACACACAGACACGCGCACACACACGCCGGAGAGGTTTCGGATGTTCGGTAACGTCTCACTAGGATGGAGAGGATTAGGGCATGCAATCGTTGGTAATTTGAATGTCTCATCATGCAGCAGAAACATGCAAGGACGACGCCAAACGTTGTGTGCGTGTTTGTATAATGGTTTGATTGTATGTGTGTGGGTGTGGGAGCAATCCTTACAAAGGTGGACAGCGCTTTGGGGATGCGCGATCGGGGACCGCGCAGCTGGTTCTGCACGAGGCCGGTGCTGCCGGCCGCTAGGGCGGCTGCCGTGCGGCTGTTGTAAGCGTGGGCGGCGCCCGTGTTGATCGGCAGGATCGAACCACCGACCGGAGCGGCATGGTGATGGTACGCACCGCCCCCGTACGGTAGCTGCTGACCGTAGTGGTGGTGCAGCTGGTGCCCGGCCCCGTTCAGCAGATGGGAGGCGACGTTCTGCACGGTGTACGACTTCTGCAGCCCGCCCCCGAGAGCGGTGCCGGTGGTGGCCGTACCGTAAAGTTGCTGTTGCAGTTGCTGCTGCTGGTGCTGCTGATGCTGTTGCTGGTGCTGTTGCTGGTAGTACATGCGCACGTGGGAGGAAGAGGTCCGCTGTCGTTGGTACGCCGTGCCGGACTGGAGCAGCAGCGACGCGACATCGTCCTCGAGCCGGGGTGACCGTTCCGTCGTGCTCGGATTAACGGTGGCGTGCGATCGGCGCTCTCGGCGCGGCTGCTGCGGTGGCTGCTGCCTACCCGGATCGTCCAGCGGAGCGTACTTCTGCAGCAGGCTTTCGATCTCCCGCCGCCTGTTCTGACGCTCCCGCTGCCGTGGATCCTTGCTGTCGGTGGCGTCGGCCGCACCGGACGAGTCGCGGTCGTCGTCGCTCGACAGCGGCACCGTGCAGATGCCGTCCGCGTCGAAGAACCGGCCACCGCCCGCCGTACTCTTGCGGCGCTCCTTCTTGGTGGTCAAGCTGGACGCGGACGCGGAGAAGGCGGACCCGTCCGCGAGCGACCCGTCGCCGTACGGCTGGCCGTACTGGTGGGCCTGGTGCGAGTGCAGCAGATGGCCCATGTCGGTCGTGTCGCTGCGCTTGTACGGTTTGATCGTGCGGCGCGACTTGCCGCCGCTGCCCGGCATGCCCGACACCTCCGAGAGCAGCTCGGTCGGGTCGTACTTCGACTTGAACACGTTCTCCTTGCCTCCCTCGCCGTGCTGCTGCTGCTGCTGGTGGTGGTGATGGTGCTGATGGTAGCTGCTTTCCTTTGCTCCGAACGTGCGCATACCGGAGCTACGGTCCGCTGCCCCGTACGTCCGGCCGTTTCGATCGTACAGGCTGTCCACCATCGCACCGGTGGAGCTCGTGCCGGAGGACAGCTTGGACGAGCGGCTGCTCCCGAGCAGCAGTTGCAACTTGTACGGCGTGCGCTCCTTCGCGCTTGAGTACGATTTGTCCCGCACGATGCTGGCCGTGGTGGAGCTTTTCATGAGCGGGTTCAGCAGCCGCTGCGTTTGCGGCAGCTGCTGCTGCTGATGGTACGCCGAGCCGGACGGTGGTTCGAGCGTTTTCTCCTTATCCTCCTGCTCCTTGCGCCGGTGCACCCGGTCGAGGATGTCCGAGTACTTGGACTCGAGGCGCGAGATGGTGCTGCCGGTACCGGCACCACCAGTACTGCTGTTGCCGCTCGCCGCACCGGACGCCTTGCCCGGGACCACCAGTGGCGTCTTGTCCTTATCCTCGGTTGTGCTTTCGCGCTGCAAATTGGAACGTGGTGGACGCGTTATCTCACAGTGCTTGAGAGTTGCGATAACCTTGCTGCTCCCTCTGCTAGACAAAAGCTCTGCCGGGAGATGATACCTGCGCCTCGAGTTCTTAATGCTCCTTCACCTCTCTCATGGTAAAACCAGCGATGGTCTGTCTGATCGTATATCAGCTATATGTAGCACTTGTAAAAAGGACCCTATTCTGAGAGACTACAATCTTAACTCTGGTGTAATCTCACGTAACAAAGAAATTAAGGACCTAGATACTATTCCTGACTCGTCACTCTCCTTCCGTCAACAGAGTACGTAAGAGCCCGTCATCGACAAAGCATATCGGAAGTTTGGTTCCATTCATCGTGTGACATCTGATTTGAATGACCCTTGCTGTCTAAAAAAACAGTTCGTCGCCAATAGGTCGCCGGTCCATATTTGAATTCAATGTTGTAACATGGTCTCCGCAAAGTTGTTAGTCCACACGTATTGAGCGTATTCATAAAAAAGATCACAAGAATAGCTAGCTGGAACATGAACCAGCCTCCAACATATGAGATTAGACGGCTTCTTCTAGGCCTGCTGTCCTTAGAAAGGCAAAGGGAGGTAGCACAAGCAGTTTCAGTAGCAAAGAATGATTTCGATTGCAAAGATTCATGAATCTCCAAAAATTTACGAATCTCCAAAGATTCATGAATCTCGAAAGATTAATATATCTCGAAAGATTTACGAATCTCTAGGGATTTATAAATTTCAAGAGATTCACAAATCTCCAAGGACTCATAGAGTATATCTTCAAAAAATTCAAGACTATAAAGAATTTCGAGACTTCTTTGCAAGTACCACGCAGCCTGAAAATTTGTTTTGCGACGAGGAGACGGTCCGGTCCATCCGAGGCTTGAACTCACGACGGGCATATTACTAAGCGGGATCGCGCAAATTTAATATTTATAAGATTCATGAATCCCTGGAGATATATCGATTTTCATGGATTTATGAATGTTATAGATTCATGAATATTTGAAGATTCATGAATCCTTGAATATTCTTGAATCTTTGAAGAGTCGATTCGAGCTTCAAATTACTCATCGCTGAAGATTCATATGAATGAATCTAAACGAAAGATTCATAAAACCCAACACTACTCCTGCGCGCTACGCAATTATATTCAATAAGTAAATAGGTCGGGCTTTCACTAATAACAACGATGCATTTGATTTCAACTTATCGCAGAATGTTTTCAGGGTTAGATCCAGGAAACAAGTACCACAAAATCCATATTTTTGTTATCGAATATTTTTGTTACTTGTGCATAAAATTTTCACTACCCAGGTATGTACCTTATACAGTCTATAACTATTAATTGAAGTACACATTCATGTAGGATGCTCAAGATCCCGATCTATTTTGATCGATAATCTATCAAATATAAACTACCCTTACCTATACCTAATATCTCCCTTTTTCTCTCTTTCTCTCACTCTCTTCACAGTGTTTGGGTACGACACATCCGATCACTTACTCTGCTGCGCGTGATACTGCTGCTGCTGCTGCTGTTACTCGATGCGTGCAGCTGGTGCGTGGATGCGGTGGACGCCCCGCTGGACGCCGTCGGTGAGTCGAAGCGTTTGCCGAAGGTGCGAAACAGTGGCTTGTAGTACGAGCTCATCGTACTGTTGAAGCTGCTCAGATATGGCGACCGGTGCACCGAGTCGGTAGACGACCCGAGGCTGCCATAGTCGGAGGTGGCCGTCGCGCTGCCGCTTCCGTGCGAGAGGATCGAGCTGGTCGACGCGGATGTCGTGAGCTCGTTGAAGCCACTAGCGGTGTTTGCAGTGAGGTTAACAGAATTAAGAGAAAAGGTGTAAGTGAGAGAGACGGAGATGGAGATTTCAAACGGAGGCGAACGGTGGTGGTGGTGTTGGCGGTGCTATCGTTGCTTCTAAGATGTTGGGTTGAGTTTTTGAGTCCTCGTTCCTGTTCCTATTCAGAGATGTCGTGAGATTCGACATTCAACCTCAATCCTTCAATACTTGGATGTACCTCAATGAATGCATGTGCCACATAAAACTCATTTCCGAACAGTATAAACAACCACGGCCCACACAGACGGTGTTTGTGGGCGGTCCTTTGTTATGCTTTTGCTGCCAGAGCACAGATACCCCGGAAAACCTCCGGCCCCGAAGGTAGTAAATACAAGGCGACTGCAGAATACCGCAAGCGCATACACAATTCACACAATTTGCAACACACTGACCCCCGCCTACCCCACTCCCCTGCCTCATCTCTGCCCTTGCTGTGGCTTGGCGTAATACCCACCGTGCCACTGCTGCTGCGGTCGGGCAATGAAAATACCGAAATTACACTTCCTTGCTGGCGCGAATTCTTCCCCGCCTCAAACATAAACCATGTGCGAGTGCGCAGAAGATGACGACCAACAGGGGGAGATGCGGTAGAGGTCTAGAATAGACTTATTCGTGCGTGTTTATGTGTGTGTGTATAAATTCGCTTTGTTTCAGTAGTCCACAGTAGCCGAGGCCTCTCGAAGGGTAAATCTCGGACCGCTTATCTGAAAACATACGACAACAGACACGCATGCACACAAAGGCAGAAAGGAGGCCGTGTGTTGTAGTATTTCAATGATTAGGGAGGTTGTTGGTGACGTCGACGGCCGCAAGCCGACGACCGAAAATTGGCCGATTTAAAACTATTAGATAACGCGCAATGTCATTCGGGGAGTTGGAGAGGGGAGTGTGGAATATACTTCCGGTTTGTTGGGGAGGGATGAGGAATTGGTGAGGTTAAATGTTGATTGTTGGATGTATGCTATGCACTCCCCCAGCCTGTGAACTGCAATGTGAATGCTTCGGAGGACCCCCAAACCATACACACACACACACACACACACACACACACACACACACACAGATTAGGTACTACTCAGAGTAGGGACAAGTAGGTCCTTAAATATTCCTGATACTGAGGTTCTGTCCACCTATCCACTGATGATGTAACTAAAGTCTTGCAATAGGAGCATTTCAGAATATGCACATCACACGCTCAGATAACTTTCGACTTCACGCAATCCTACAAAACACTCGAACCTAAATATCACTCGAATGAAGATGGTTGATGTGCTAGACCCCTACACTAATTCCACTATCAGCTGATCGCACCGACTAGCACGGACATCGTGGCAACACTCCATCGATCCTGGATGTTCCTTTAGGCAAGGGACGATACCCCGTGCCAGCTTACGGTACCCACGCAACACCAAACACCACCGCCGATCCGATAGTAAGGAAAAATGCACCACCGTCCATCATTACCGAAACTGCGATCGCTTCTGTTGCGTCGTCTGGCCGTGCTGTGGCTGATGCTGCTCCAACTTCTCGCTCGGATTGCGGCGGAATCGTTGCAGTATGCTGCTGCAACTGTCCGACAACAGCTGGGTGACGCTGGCAGTGTTGCTGCGTATGTAGCGGCGCCGGGTACTGGGGCCGCCCGAGGTGGTCCCGAGGCTGGTCAGCCGCTCGGCCGACAGCCGGGACGACGTCGATGATGCCGAAGCGCCGGTCGAGGACGACGAGGGTGTCACCGTGGTGGTGGTGGTGGTGCTGGCCGCCATGGCCGGTTAGTACAGCAGCAGCACCACGGATTTCGCACACTGCTCACTCTCTCTCTCACTCTCTCTCTCTTACACACGCACACTCTTCTATCACACTTCGTCGGAGCGATGCGTTGCGGTCAATGCAGCCCCAGCGCACGAGGGGACGAATGAACAATTCTTCGCACTGTCTCACACACACACTATTCCTAAACACACACACGCGCGCGCACTTGTTTATCTCGTTCACCACTGTTGTGCGTGTTCTAGAAAGGGGCAGCACTTAAGGGGGGGGTAGAACGAGGGGGCGAGATCTGCACAATACGGTCGGCTGCCACAACTGCACACACTAAATCACCATCGCGCGTGTCTTTTCTCTCTTGCTATATACACACTATCTGGCGAAGGGAGAAGCGGACGGGGGTGCTATCAAAGCCGAAACCTGCACTATGCGTAAGTTGCGTGTGAAAGCGCGAGCGTGCGCTCTCGTGCGCGCTCACAGCCGCGCGCGTTTGCCGAGATGGCCGGAAGACGGCAGACAGACCAGCTAATCCGACGCACGGTTGTTTAGTGTCTTGTCGCCACACACGGAGGGGAATAGCGGGGCAGGAGGGGGGAAAGAGTGAAGAGTGCTTCCTCATACTACTATCCTGAACCCTGCAGCGCATCAATAGTGACGCGTTTCACTTGCTACGCGCGTTACTTGCGCACTCCGCAGGGCAGCCGAGCCCAATGATCAACAATATCCCAGAAGAATGGATTGTGATAATGGCTGCGGTTGGCGAACTAAACCTACTCTCCGAATCCGTATGCGCCGCACTGTCCTGCTCACGCTCTCTCAATGTATCAATCTCTCTCTATACCTCTTTCTGTTTCCCTGCATCGGTAACACTAACGCGAACGCGCTATTTTGGGGTAAGAAACACACTTGCTATGCTTGCTATCAGCAGCAATATGTATATGTATTTATGTCACAATATGTATGACAATATGTATTTGTGTCACACAGCTGGGCGCGACGCGAACCGAACCCGAGTGTGTGACATGATATACCGAGCTACCGATCTTGATGCACCCGCACTCGCGCGTAACGTGTTCGATCCCGCGTAGCGCAAGTGTTTATGGAAGAAGAAAGAAGCCAATGAACAACAAAAAACTCCCACCGCTCCACTCCATTCCTCTCCAATCAAACAAACTGACACAGTGGCGGGCACCACTGCAGACAGAATGCAGTTCGTACTCGCTCACATTGTGCTGTGGTGGATTTTATTCATCGCGATCGCTTTCTCTCTCTCGCTCTCTTCCTCTATTTCTCTTTCTTGCTCTTTCGGTATCTCCCTCTCTTTTGTCTGCTTGTACAGTAGAGCACGCCGTTGTGACATGGCTCGTTCAACAATAATTCTCCAGGATGCTGCTTCCTACCCATGTAGACATCTGATCTCCAACAGATCTCGTTGCACCTGATCCAGCCATCGAGCTCGCTGCCCTGCGCACCGTGCCGGACTGGGCGTTGCTGTCGAACAATTTCTTCGTGGGGCATGAGTCCTACCGGACCTCATAACATCGCCTTCATCGCCGTCATGATGCTCGGTACAGAGCAGCAAGCTCGTAGGTTCATCCTTTTCCTACAAACTACATGCTCGAACACACCGCCAAAGATGGACCGGAGCATGTGTCGCTATAAACACGCCCGGAGCGTTTGCATACTCCGCCAGGATGGCCCAAGGCTCGGGTCCATAAAAGACCATAGGGCGATTCACAGTCCACGAACCACCGGAATCATTCATCATTCATCGCGTTCATGGATGATAGACCCATGCTCCCCTTTTCTGCTTTTCCCACACCACCGTACCATCGTGTTGGAAAGGATACGAGATGCGAGAGACGTCATCAGGGCAACCACTAATGTGGCGTTGTAACATAGACGGTTTGATCACTTCCAGGATATATAGCTCATAAGAGTCAATCCAGATGCGCACAACATTTAAACGTGCATTATTGCATACTTGGGAGCAAAAGGTTTGCTCCGGAGCTAGTCAGATTGGATACAACCGAGTAAAATCTGCGTAGTATCTATCGCCCAAAAGATGTTTAATGAGTTACAGGGCACGGGCACAAATGTTATGAGGAATTTGGACGTAATTGAGGAATTAGGTGCAAAATGCATTCCATTCCTTGTCCATCTACCGCATTAGTGGTTAGAGCTCGGAATCGGACCTACCGGATTTCGATTCCATGTTCGGCATCGTGGCATCAATTCTGCAGCCGATTCCGAATCTGAAATCGATTCCGATTCCGGAGCAGACTCCTATTCCGGAATTAATTCCCGAATCGGAATCCAACCGAGAGTTAGCATTTGCTTCGGAAAAGGAAATCGAATTGACTCCGGGATTGGAATTGCCTCCAAAATCTAAATCAGTTCTGGGATTGAATTTAGAAGTTCTGGAGAGCGAAATCCGTCCTAGAATCTCCGACGGCATGGATCGTTTATAAGTTAATTTGGATTCTTTGCAGCTTCCAATACAATGTTGGAGTAGCATAGCACCCTAACGCCCGTATTCATGGAGATGCCCCAACCAACTCCGATTCTGATTTCGCAGCTGATGCCGAAGCCATTTCCGGAATCGATTCGACAAAACTTCATTTTTCCATCACTAAACCAAATGCCTCATCGTAATGCAAAGAGGGCCAATCCCATCAAAAGATGTTAGTCCTATGCATTACATATCTATTTACATAGATACAAACTACCAATATATAAGGTAAACTTGAACTTCAACCCCTCAGTTGCTATGAGAACGTTGCGTCCATCTTACACTACGCTGGACTATCTCCAAGGCTCTGAGTGACGTGAGTCACGAAAGGCCCGCGAACAGATGATTGACAGACGTGCCTATCTATAGGGACAGAGTTTTTGTAGTTCTTCCAGGAGTAGTTGTGAGTTGTTTATGTTCATAGTCGAACAATCACCACGATGGGTGGGCGATCCTTGGATATATTAGTGGAGTTGAAACGATGTAGTAAACCAAAATAATACAAATAGCCAGGCAGTACTAAAAGCAAAGCATAGTTAAAGCACGATCGTGTAACATTGACTCCCGTTCATTCCGTTACATGTGATGATACAAATACAATAATACCTTTTCTTTTGCTTTTTCTGTTTAGCGTTTGTTCAGTGGACAAATTCACAGCTTGTCGAATCTTGGCTTGAACACGTATGTTCACATATGGGTACGTATATGAAGGCGGCTACAAAATGGAGGCGGAACCGGATAGGGAAGGGATGTATGGTGTTGTGCCTTTGGGGGGTTTAGTTTTGTTTTTTGTTTGTTTTTTTTTTTTTCTTTCAAAGTCCTAACTCTAAGTGCACACATAAACACACACACACACTACCATGTATATATACTTTTAGAGAATACAAAAACAGGTCGCAAGGCACTGGATGATGGAAAACGATGGAGAGACCCGGGGTCATGTGTGTGTGTGTGTGTGTGTGTGTGTGTTTTTTTTTTTTTGCGTGTTTATGTGAGAATACAATATACGTGGAAGGAAAGGGAATATCAGAAAGGGAAGGGAAGAAGAGAAGAGAGATATTGAAACGTTTGGATAATGTTGTTGTTCATTTTGGTGCTTTGATTTTGCCGGCAGGCGTGCTAATATGCGTATCACGGGGGCGAATAAGCAGCAGCACACATGAAGCACCAGGCGACTCCATCGAATTTGCATTTCGCTTGTTGGAAAGCTGCCGAGGAACGTGTTGAACTGCCAGATTAGGATGACCGCAGTGAAATAGCAGAAAAAAAAACAAAAACAAAAACTAGCACACACGCATACACATTTTAGTGATTATCAATGAAATCTCGACGGATGATGATGAGAATGAAAACTTCATACAAAGCATTACAAGCACACACAAGAACTTTATTGTATTATTTATGTTATTTCACATCAATGGCTCAATTTCGCTTTTGTTTACATTGATTGTTATCCAAAACGGGATATACTGGAAAAATTAACACACAGGAAAATAAATCAATAAGAAATCCCTTAGTACTAGATCAGCCAAATTTCCCTTCTTCTTTTTCAATTGTACCGTGGAAGATGTGCTTCATACAGTCCCTTCATACACTAATAGTTTGAAAATGGTGTAACATTATGAAAAAATAGAATATATATTGTTTAAGCTTAAAAGCATGCTTACTTATTTGAAAAGAAAAGAAAAACGGTTAAAAGACCCATTCGACAGTATGACACCGTTCTACTCTCATCACTAACTCGCTAATTTTAACACACTTATCGCATTATACCCAAATGGGCAATGTATGTTCGCATTATATTTCTAAACCCCCAACCGTTCACGCTCTCTAATACGCTCTGGAGGTGTGTACTAATGCGGATAAAGAGAGGGAGAGAGAGAGAGAGCACGCGAGATAATATACTGATCTGACCTGGATGTTGCTCACGACTTTTCGATTTCCCTATTTTTATTTCTCGCCCGACGACAACTTAACCCAGGTGCGCTAATTCACGCAGCACAAATAAGTCGCCTGCGTCCTTCAACTCAGCAGAGAGCAAGGAGGTGCTGTTGAAATATTGAAAGCAGATGACATATTTATGAATCACATGAAACCCCTTCCATAATAAAAAAAAAACACTCCCATCATTTAGCACAAGCCAGATGAGCAATATTTTTATATAAATTGATTACGATGACATCTCGTTTTTCTTTGACAAAACATATTTTTTCGCGAGCAAGCGCCCAAACAGCATGAGCTCATGCTCCAAGGCTGGTGCCATTAGGGCAGGTAATAATGCTCTTTACCGATCTGTATGAATCGCAAAATTCTCTTTGCTGCAAAAATGGAGACATGAAGAAAAAAAAAATAGCTCAGCCAGCGAAAGAAGTTTACTTTCCTTCTAGAACAATTTCTTTTCCTTAGTCCTCCGTACCTAATCCCCCTGACTTCTTAGCCGTGTTCTTGCTTGGACCTAACCAGTGTCACCACACACAGATACACCTTTCCTACATCCCTCCCACAAATGAGGGGGTGATTTGTTTTCTACGCCGGTCTCGTATTTACGCAAACGTGCGCATTAGCGTGCGCAACAACAGCAAAAAAGGAATAAAATAAAAACTGCTTTGCTGCTTCTTGCTGTTGGGGTTAGCTTTTTCACCTCCCCCCCCCCCCCCCCCCCCGACGAGATGATGGCAGCTAAAAGCCACACCACCACCACCGTCCCCATCCAGCGCTGCGCACATGCAAAAGGAGGCGCCTGGTTGCTTACGAAGTTAGCAAACCTATTCGCAAGCTCATCACCATCATCAGCTACCCTCCCCGAACAGTTTTAACTGGTGGCGAGGGATTTAATCACGCGCGAATATAAAAATACTTGCGCAGTGAGGTAGAGAAAAACTACACCTTTTTCCCACACGCAGCATACCGCCGAAGCGATGGCGTCCATTGGGGGTTGCCTGAGCAGAGGGGATGTAAATTTCGTTTCTCGAGTGCGAGCGTGAGTGAGAGCGAGGATAAAAGAAGAAAGAAAAAAAAAAGAGGTCCTGCTATACGACCACCTTGTCAACTACGGGCAAATATTTCTTTTTCTCAAACTCACATCATCACCTCGGGCAAACAAAAAAAGATAGCCTGTTTGTGTGTATGTTGGCCACCGCGCATTATGTCACAAACATATGATGCTCGCGGAACGGATCGTTCAATCACCGTTCGGCCAAGCCAAGCAGGTTTGGGTATGGTGGAATGCTGTCACATACACATCGTGATGCTTTTATTTTTAATCCAAGCGAAGCAAATATTGCGATGGAGAAATACACACACAGACACACACGGCTCGCGATGACAGGCAGCCTGTGGGAGAGCAGCAGCAGCAGCAGCATTTTCCCCGAGCACACGAGGTGCGTGGGGAAAAAAACGCTATAAAAAAAACAACGAGCGGTGGCAGGTGAAGGTGTGGACCGGCCAGTGCCGGGGCTCGCAACACCTTGCGAAAGACAAAACAAGAAGACGCGCGCCGGAAAAGAAGAACGAACAACAACGTTCTAGAATGTTTTCATCTCTCCGCCCAAGCGCGGGACGACACGACACAACGACGTGAGACCCCCGTGAGAGTTGCGCACAAATTTTCGCATCCGATCGCCACCAGCGCGAAAATTTGTTGAGCGTATTTTCCTATGACTATGACGTGTGGTGCACACACACAAACACACACACACGTCCCAGAGTAAAAGATTTTTACCCTTTCTACACCTTACTCTACATTTTCTGTGTCTTGTTGCTCCTTCCAAAAGCAATCCGCAAAAGGTTAATCAATGTGTCCGCTGATGTGCGTCATAGTACGAGAAAAGATCAGGGCGTCATGTCATATGAGTTTAGATGGGAGGATTAAAGGTCTGCCGTCTTTACAAGATCCTGTTTCGCATCACCCCAGAGCAGTAATTTCGGGCACCGTTTAGATACTCGGAGCGTTTGGGAGTACCCCCAAACTGGGAGTTCTTGATAACGGTTTGGAAATCTCCTCGAGCAGGGCAGCGGGAAAACCGCTCCAACTATAGCCTCTTCCGCATTTTAGCTTATGCACCAACGATGACAGTTGAAGGTTGAAGTTGTCGGCAGTTGATGGAGGGGTGTTTGGGTGCTTGAAGGCGGCATTCCGTTCTGTCGGAACGTTCTTGGTGCGTCGAGAGTGCGATAGAGGTGAATAAAGAGATAAAGAGAGAGAACGAGCGATAGAATGAAAGGAGGGAGGCTGCAGCCAACTACTCCAACATCTTGTTCGCTGGTGGACAAATGACCACTGGGCAAACGCACGCGCAAATTCACATAGCCACGCCACGGTACACGCTATAGTACACCTAGCGGGATATTCAGCACTAACTGCAAACGCTCTCAAGAATTGTTACAATGGAAACACACGTAGGTAACAACACGAAAAACCGCACACACTAAGGAACCTCCAGCGTTAACGGCACACGCGATCAATACCCTGGTACGAAAACACACCACACACTGCTGTGGCGGATACTGGGTGCGGGTGGCCCACACGATGCTCCGCGGGATCGCTCACGGTGGCTGCTCCACCCGCTCGCACAGTACAGCAAACACACACACACGGCACGCTACACGAACAAACAGCGTGCCCGCTTACGCTGGCGCGGTAAGGAAGACTGGCGTGACGTTAATGTGCTCTCTTGGGTCTTTACTGTGCGGCTTTCCGTCTCGGACGGAGTGTTTTGGGGGCGATGATAGCTTCGTCCTCTTCTGCTTCTTTCTACCTAATGACAGACATATATGAGTATGAGTGGAGAGGATCTGAGATGAATGATGTGCGTGTGTGTGTTATTTTTTTAATCTCCTCTCCTTCTAGTTTTTCTCACAACAGCGGGTTTGGGGGTGTTGAGGTGTAGGACACTTGTACTCATCTTTTCAGAGCGTGCACAGGAGGCCCGCAATGCGGCCCGGTGTGCCAGTATCAATAGAGAGAGTAGGCCGAAGGGTCACTACCAAGACCAAGACGGCTACGTAGGTACGTAAATGTAACGCGTATCTTCGGTATACGCGAATCTGTGCATCGTGCATGCAAAGACACATCTCGTATTCTCTCAAGACTCTGTTGGATCGCCAACAGATAAAAAAACAACACATTAATGCACGCTCTTCATGCATAACTCTCTTTCTATCTGTCTCGCTCTTTATCTCTCTCTCTCTCTCTCTCTCTCTCTCTCTCTTTCTCTCTCTCTCGATCTCGAATTGTATCTTGTTGTAATAAGATACACGTGAAGGACCACCAGCAAAGGATCAGAAGAAGTAACGCACCGAATTTCCCTGCTCTCTTTCTCTCGCTTTCGTTATTTCTCTCTTCCCGCTTTTCCGATTTTCTATCCTCATTTATCTCATTAACTCTCTCTCTCTTTCTTTTTCACTTTCTCTCTCACTCACTTTGTTTCTCTCTATCCCTCTATCTCTCTTTCCATGTTCGCCTCGCTAGCGCTCATAACCATCGCCTCGACTGCGTCTACAGCGGGTATTCGAGAAGGCACCTATTTATAAACATATCCCACCGATCCGCCCCACCGTCGATCTCGGCCCGAAAGCATGATCGAACACATGAGCACACACGTCGGCGGGGGTCGTTGCTGCTTTGGCAAGCGATACATACATCTCGCTAGAACGAGATACACACGCAGTGTGTGATCGTGGCTTCAAACCGTTAAAAAAAATCTCTCTCTCTTTCTCTCTCTCTCTCTCTCTCTCTCTTTCTCTCTCTCTTTCATGTCTTTATCTCTTTCTCTCTCTTTTATCTCTTTCTCTCTCCGTCCTACTGTATACTGAACAGTGCCCGGTTAGGGACACTCTAATTCGTCCTACCTCTAGAATGTTTTTATTGGCGCAAACCCGACACGACGGTTCGTGTCAACACAAATTTTACTGTCGCGGCCGCCCACGACACCTACAGCTGGGCGAGGAGGGACGGCGGGAATGATGTTGAGGCAATCCTCTGCGGAGGATCATTTCAACGCGACAAAAACGAATCACGGGGAAACGTCGAGTAAAAGCAGTTCAAGGTTCTCGTGTCTCGGGGAGACAACAACGCACCATGAAACGGAGCAGGCTGCAGTTGTCTCTTTCACTGTATATCAGATAAAACCTGACACGATCACCTGCACCAGTTGTGACGCACTTTTCTAACCTTCATCACCTTTGACACATAAAACGTTAGATACCGATTTTGCCAAATGAGGCACTGAGGATACTTTTCGCTAGAGGCACTGAGGATACTAATCGTTCATTCTCTCTTTCTTCCTCTTTTTCTGCATCTCTCTTTGTTTCTATATCTTATTTTTTTCTGTCTGTCAGTTTATCTGTCTCTTTCTCTCCTGCCCTTTTCTATGTCATTCCTTGTTGGATGTTGTTAATGGATTGAAATTGTTGCTTGGGCGGTAATCGTCCTTCTCTGAGGATGTTTAGTTTTTAATTTGATGCCTGCTTTAATGCCTACAAACTACCAGCTTACACACATTATATTTCATTAAGTAAAAAACCCTCAATAAATCTATAATCGCCCGGGTTGGGCAGCGGAAAGTGTTTGTATTTTTGTATGTAGTATTAAGAAATAGAGAGATTACCTATGGCTTATTGCGCGACACACGGATTAAAATAATTTTAATCTGCATTAAGGAACAAAATGCTGAAATCACACGGACAATTATTGACCGATGTACAGAATGCTTGCATATATACTACATATTTATAAATCAGAAATCTATTTCTATAATATTTACTACTTTACTCAATGCTAATTTCGATTATTGCGATTCTTGGGATTTGTTCCTTAGTTTTAACGCTCTTTGTTCGAATTTACACGAGACTTGGGCTCATTGTTTTGTTGTTCGTTCAAATGTCAATTATAATTTGTACTGTTTATCATTTGCTTGTGACCTATTGCTGTACAGTGAAATTTGCGGTCTTAGTTTCTACAAATGCTTAATTCTAGGATATTCCATGAAAAGGATAAGGAATTAAATAAAGTAACCGTGATCGGGAACAAAATTGTGACTGATTGTCTAGAATTCGACTGAACAGGTTCTACTTTTTTGGCTGATTATTTGTTTAATCTGTTTTTGGCAAATCACTTAATATGGCTCATGTTTTGTTGCTCTTCCTCTCTCGTTTGTTCATTTTGTACTGTTTTTGTTATTGTTTTCTTTTCGTTGTACTCTGCTCAACGTTAATATTAGTTACAATTGTTTTTTGGATTTGTTCATTTGTCGTGGCTTTTTTCGATTGACGATTTCCTTGGCGTCTAGAAGTCAAATGCTTTCCCAGTGTCAAGTAGAACCCAAGAAGAACTAAGTATTAAATTTTTTGTGTTTGAAACCAAAATAACTATTTAAAAAAAAATCTCGAACATTGTACCTAGACAACTAAGAAGGCTATGCGATCCATAGCTTTCTAGTAGACTTGGTCTCTGCCTGCCTAACATATTGCTATAACTTAAGCTATTTTCCATGAATTTGGAAAGTAGCCAAGTTTAACGCAACTTCATTTCAAATGGTAGTGAGGTTTATGGCTTTTGGGGGGGGTATTGACACTGGGAAAGTTTGTTGTGTTTATCCAACCGAACGGCAAGGTTGGGATTGACCAAATTTACACCAGACTTGGGCTCGTTGTGTTTCAAGCATTCTTATATCGGTCAAATCTCACAAATCAGTAGTGAGGAAATTCACTTACAAATAATTACTGTACAGTGATATACAAACACTTAGTATCTATTGTAGATAGTTTTAGGTCAAAATCGATTCTGATTTCGTCAGATTTCAATATGCAGTTTCTTCATTGCTTGCCGTCTTCGCTCTTATTCTTTCCATCTATTTCTATCTATACCTCTAGCACTAGCTCACTAGCTCATTCGCTCACTCTCTCACTATCTTTCCTTCCTTTGCTGCCATTATCTCATTCCTTCTTTTCTACATCTATTTTGCATGTAAAGGCCGGGCTACATTGACCGTACTCCGTAGTGTAATTTTGATTTTCACTAGCGCATCTGGCGGCGGCTGGTGGAAGCTTTTTTTGGTCGTCGAGGGAATGGTCATGCCGGATCTCAAATTTAAGTTGTTTTTTCATCATTTTTTGATGCGAAAATGGCTAAAATACTTGCACAACATATTTATCTATCAATTGCACAGCTTTTCCACACCAGTTAAAGTAAAAAACATGGAAAAATAACGTATTTTCTGGAGCGGCTTCAAGTTGTTTGGCAAAATGTTTCGGTCAGCTGCCGCCAGATGCGCTAGTGAAAATCAAAATTACGCTTGCGAGTACGATCAATGTACCCCGGCCTTAATTATTACTACCCTTTGTTCACTTTCTCGCGACGACCCTTGCTCCCGCTTTGGTTGCACGCTTTTTTAAGTCGTTTAAGTCGGAATCACTATACGTTATTAGATTCTTTGTTTACTTTTCCATTTCAACCTTCTATACCAGACTTGGGCTCGTTGTGGTTTCAAGCTTTCTTAGTGAAATCTCACATATCAGTAGTGAGGATATTAATTTACAAAAAAATACTGTACAGTGATATACAAACACTTAGCATCTATTGTAGATAGTTTTAGGTCAAAATCGATTCTGATTTCGTCAGATTTCAATATGCAGTTTCTTCATTGCTTGTCTTCCTGCGTCTTCTTCATTGCGTATCTTCTTTCGTCTTATAACTTCCTTCTCTTTATCTCTCCATCTCTTTCTCATTCCTTTTCTTTCATTTCTTCTTTTTCAAAATAGATGTAAATTTTGCATGCAATTATTACTACCCTTGATTCACTTTTGTACGACGACACTTGCCCCCGCTTTAGCTGAACGTTTTCTTGGGGAATCACTAGTCGTGAGGCAAATGACATTTCAAGCGAAACATTTGCTTAATTTCTACCTACATTTACTTATTTACAATTTCAGCACTGCGACATACTGTACAATTCACTTTTTGTCAAGCGAACACGTAATCTAAATTCATCAAATTTCGTCTGTCACTGATTAAATCTAAGGCCTCGATTACTAATACTATCTTTCGCACTAATTTTCAACAGAGGAAGGAACTTAAACGTCGTTTCGAGTTGATTATGCGTGTAATAAAACACCAATGTGGGTGTGTGAATAAAAAAAGAACTGGATATGTAGTATGAAAACAGTTAACGACATTGAAATCTATCTGTAGTTGCGATTATGACTTAAAAAAAAAATTACTATTCTAAATGAAGAAAATGTAGTTATATAAAATGCCGAATGCACGACACAATCGATATATACAATATCAACACAATAAGAGACAAAAAGCATATACAAACTAACACATGCCAATAACATCATAAGCCGTCCGGGTTTGTTAAGCGCCTGCTTGTGTAGAATTTTATGCGTGTGTGTATATGTAGCAGTTTCGCAGTGGCCCACAAAAATGGCACACATAAGAGGTTCAGTATATATAAATAAGTTTTTGTAGCACGGTGCAATGTGATAGTGTAGCTAAGCAACAAAACTAATCGGTGACCCAAGCATCGACAGCATAGTAATCACAATAAGGATCACAATGAGAGCGAGAAATTCGAGGAACACCTATGCACGCATCATAGCGCGGTTCTTACTGTTTCTATGATTGTGTGCAAAAATCGAAAAGCGCAAGAACAGAAGCAAATCCAAGAGGGTGAACCCGTTATGCTAAGCGCACACGCTTCACAAGCAAAAGGCAGCACACTCACACACATTACTCGCTGCGTTGGTAGGAATGCATCGGTACCTCGATATCGTTCGGCGTGCAAGGCTCCTCGTACTGCCGTTCCGGGCTGTTCGTGGTGGTGCTGCCGGTTTCGGCATCGGTTTCGGTGTGCTCCTCGTTGGTGGAAAGGAAGGTGCTACCGAAAGCCCGCTGCTGCTGGTAGTGACGGCGGTCCCAGTAATGAATCTCATCTGACGGACCCCAATTTTGTCGCTCCGGCGAGGAGAACGGCCCAGGTGCACCATACAACGTACCACGCTGTCGTGGCCGAATCTCATCGTACGAGATGGTGGGCATATAGACGTGGTGGTGGTGGGCATCGTACGAGGTGGTGGGATGTGCTGGGAATATTAAGTGATGCACATCGGGCAGGGGCGACATCCCTAGCTGGCCAGCACCAGCATTTCCTGCAGTTTCCTCTGGTTCTGGACTACGTTCCACCGACTGGCCATCGTACCCTTCCTCGTTCTGTTGCACCTCTTGCCTTTCCCCCTCATCCTCTTCCTCAACTTCTTCTTCCTCAACTTCTTCTTCCTCAACTTCCTCATCCTCAACGTCCTCATGCTCAACTTCCTCATCCCCAACTTCCTCATCCCCAACTTCCTCATCTACAACTTCCTCATCCCCAACTTCCTCATCCTCAACATCCTCAGCTTCCTCATTCTCAACTTCCTCATCCTCAACTTCCTCATCCTCAACTTCCTCATCCTCAACTTCCTCATCCTCAACATCCTCAGCTTCCTCATTCTCAACTTCCTCTTGCACATCTTCCTCATCCCCAACTTCCTCATCCTCAACATCCTCAGCTTCCTCATTCTCAACTTCCTCTTGCACATCTTCCTCATCCTCAACTTCCTCATCCTCAGCTTCCTCATTCTCAACTTCCTCTTGCACATCTTCCTCATCCTCAACTTCCTCTTGCACATCATCCTCAACTTCCTCTTGCACGTCTGACTCTTCCACATCTTCCCCTTGCTCAGACAAGGTTTCCTCTTCTCCTAGTTCATCCTCCTCTTGCTGTCGTTCTACGGCAACCTGCTGCTGATGTTGTTGCTGCTGCTGCTGCTGATGCTGTGGTGGTACATGATAGATTGGAGCGACGACTGCCGTTTGGCAGGGTTTTGGTACATCGAAGTTGAGCGGTCTGCTAGTGGTGCGCTGTAGGAAGCTGACCGGTCGGACATAGTGCGGCGACGATCGATTCTGCTGCTGCTCCTGATGCTGCTCCTGCGGCTGTTCCTGCGGTTGCTTCTGCTGTTGCTCTGGATCAAGCCCGCACACTGCGTTTGTGGAATGATCAATGGGTGAGGTGTGTGAAAAACGGTACTACACTTCATATGCACGTGTGCGTACGAAGCTATCTAATCTAGAGCTGGGGGGCTTTTGGATCGGCTGGAATTAAAATAGTCGGCACCTGCGTAAAGTTCATGGCGTTAATGCGTGCTGTGTGTGTGTAAAAAGGAAAACCAGGAGGGAGGGCGAGTGGAGAACGTTGTATGAAGATAGAGAGAAGGAGAGAGATAGAGAGCAGACAGTTGCTTACCTAGCGGAAGATCGGATATTGGCGACAGTGCTGGCGGTACTGTATCGTTACACACCGCCGCTAGCAGCAGAGTAAGCAGTCTCGCGTTCGGCTGCTGCAAAGCTTTTGCTTCAGCTGCGTTTAGGCGTGAGTGCAAATCCAAAGCAGCGGTTAGACGGGTGAAGAAAGAAGATTGAACTTAGCCATTGGCCGGCAACGAAACGCCTTCGGTTCGCGTGTGTACAGCTGTTGCAAAAATCCCGAGACATTTCCCAGAGCGAATGAATATAAAGGGGGGGGGGGGTGGATTGCGGAGGGAAAGGGGGAGTGAAATGGAGGGTTAAATGGAGGGTGGGGGTTGGTGGGAAAGAAGGAGTTTTGCTGTCGTTTGTGGCAGTGCTGCAAAATGTCACTGTCAATGTCATACACAATTCTGACTGAAACAAAATCCATGTCAGCGTCACGTACTCAATTATGATGATGGTGAGTTTGATACTCAAACAGTTGGCGTACCCAAAACATACTTCGTGACATTTTTGCGACCATCGCTTGGTCAGTCACTTTGGCATGACTTTTTTTCTGAAAAAAGATGTCACCAAGCATGTGATTGGTCCACTAACTGTTGTCCACCAACACCTGATCCTCACAGTTGGTGACTGAAACAGTTGCATTTTGCAGCATTGATCACAGCCAGAAGAAGTCATAACTATGCTAGCGACGGTATGAAACACGGTTTGTCAGTAAGAGCATTGCATTTGACTCAATCAATCGCATGTCGCGTTTGGCATGTCATGACGCATTTTCATTGAGTATCAGCAATGAACAACAAACTACCACGAATATGTTCATTGTGTTTGGTTGCGATCATCACGTGATGCTCATGACATTTTGCAGCATTGGGCATGGTAGTATGGGGACGTTTGAGGACAAATGCGGGTAAT